>NC_056728.1:820195118-820387618 GCF_019279795.1 Protopterus annectens | reverse complement strand
CAACTTCTGATGCCTCTGTGTGTTGTGATGTTAAAGCAGTTTGCCTAGGCAACTGGAACTTGTAAGGCATCAAGACTGCTGAATGTGTGGTCCTAAATAGTTTTCAAAGTGACAAGGACAGATCCCTTTACATGTTTTTCCCTGCAAGCTAGACAATGGTTCAAAATTATTAAAAAAGTTTGTGTTTAGGTGAAAGTTGTGCAGCTTCTGAGGCTAATAAATACTGTGCCGAGCACGTCAATTTGGTTGCATCTTGCACCTTACTGCTATGAAGTAAACCAAATGGTTTAGTTACTAACAGACAGAAACCAGACTAAATTTGTAGTAGTATGATATTTATACCCTGTTATTTGTGTAGAACAATATTTACAACAGTTGCTGCCCCCTAGACAATGTTTATCATAAAAGGTAGTGGAGTACCCAGACAGATGGAAATAATGGTTTGGTTTGGGTGATAACACCAATAAAATGAAAAATACTAGAAAAACATTAATACAGTTTGGTTTATGATTCTTGCACATAACATGATCCAATATAACACTCTGCATGTTTAAGAAATGTGCTAGACATTCATTTCTTTTTTCTTTTTACAATTACGAAGGAATGTGATTATTTCTAATTCAAATGCGTCAAAACTACTTCAAAGACTTCTTCTCAGTTCAAGTCAAAAGACTTACTTTGGCAGGACCATGAATATAACTGAAAAACAGAAAATTGAGACTATAAAAGTGCCATGCATTCCTAAGCTGCAGAAATAATAAGCTGTCTTGGCGATGCTGAAAGCATTCTTTTCAGAAAAAAATATGTATTTCTGAACAATAGCTAAAACTAATCCCATGCCCTTTTTTTGTAGAATGATCACCATTGCTACTTCTGGACTCGAAGATATCAGCTGCACACATTCTGAACACAATGACTTATTTATTATGTTTCATAATGGTTTTATTTCTTAGCAGTAAATGCAGCAATCACCCAACATGTCAAGAAGTGATATTCATTAAAATAAATCACGCAATGTGACACCTGCTTTGTAACATGTTGTGACATTACCAGTACTTTCATAAATATAAAATTAGTCTGAAACTTTCATAGAAAAATGTTTCACTCCATTAGAATGCAGAATCTGACAGACTAAATTCATCACTATGCAATCAGACAAAAAGCTGTCTGCTGTATATATTGAGCTTATTCTATCATTAAAATTCTACACAACCAGTACTTTGTTGATCCTTTTGTTTACAGCAACAGCAGATTATAAAAGCACTGGGAACATTTACTAAGTTCTCAATTTGTGATAGTACACTTCCACTCAAAAAAAAAAAAAAAAAACAGAAGAAAAAAAATTTAAACAATACTGCTTACATGTTAAGATCATGTCACTTGAAGAATTAATCGTGTTGCACGTTTACAGAAAATGTAAAATAGCAGCTACTTAGAGCTAGTGTTTAAGCAAAGTAGAAGTCACTTTTCTCCAGAAATACAACTGCCCTTTGTTCACATATACTTGTGATGAAGATGGCAATTAATATATTTATACCAATTCTATCATACAAATAGTTAAATGAAGGAAAATAATTTTCTGTTCTGTTATATTCTATTATTTCCAAAAAGGCATCAGTTTAAGAAATACAACACTGATGGTTAAGTTCTAATCCGCAAAGTAATGCAGAATTAGTAAATGTTTGATTATAGAATAAAGGGTCATTCACAGTCAAAAACATGCACACTGATTGGATAACTCAATCAGTGTGCCCACTTTAAACATACACATCCAACATACACCAATTGAAGTCCCCATTGTAAATCAAGATACACCAATTGAAAAAAGTCCAGCAGTGCATTTTGCACATCACTCACCGAGTTGGCTTCCCAGCCTTTGCAGCTACTTAAAGCCAAACAATACCCAAAGAAAATGCACACAGATCTGATAAAAAATTTATTTCCATTAAATTCCATTAACTGTTAAATAAAGTACTTCAATTTTAAGAGGTGAGCACGATTTTTGCCAGTTCCTCCCTATATTTGATTGTCTTTAAAATTCATGTAAAGTAACTGAAAGGTACATCATTGATTTAAAAACTAATTTAGTATTCAAAGACGTGCATGGTGATTGGTTAGACCAGAGTTCTCATTTTAAACCTCATCAAAAGAACTTCCATTAACTCCACTTCTCCACACCCTTACGACGAGAATTTTAAGATGTCCAAAAAAAAAAATCTTAGTCTACTAAACTGTGGTGGAGCCGTTCAATAAAAAAAAGAAAAAAATGTGAGCCTCCATACAAGCAGTTCCAAGGCATACCATAAAAATTAAAACATTTAGCATTACTTATTGTCATTCCTCAGTACTTGCCAGCAAACAACTTTTTTTAACAAAAAGACCAAAAATGTGAGAAAAACATCTGCACATTCAGTAAAATTGCACAAACAGAAGTATTTGTAAGGACCATATAAACAGAAGTTACACCAGAAAAGTACTGTGCAGCAATACCTTCCAACAACAGAATACTTACAAGTACATATCTAGGATGGCCCAGACTATGAGACACAGGCAGAACAACACTGAAGTCTTTTTCTACCACTATATTATTTAGAAAAGTAATACTGTTCTCTTTTAAATAATGCCATTAATTTAGCAATAACCCACACCTGAGTGTGGGTAATGCTGGATTTACCCACGGTTGGTGTGGTTTGGTAACGAGGGTGAAGCCCGAGTGGCCAAACAAAGACAACCGTGGGTAAATCCAGCATTACCCACAGAAGTGGGTTATTGCTATTATACAATGACATTATTTAAGAAAAAAAATACTTACTTTTCTTAAATAATGGCATTGTATAATGCCTCCGTGCTGCCTTTCCGCAGCTGTCTGGTATTCTGCGGCAGTTCTGATGTACTGCGCATGCGTATGCTTACGCAGTACATCACAGCTGTGGGTGGAAACAACGGAGAAAGCAAGATCTCCGTTGCTTTTTACAAAGTGTCTCGCTAAGTTAAAGGAGTTTAACATAGCGAGACAGCTTTAAAAAAAGCAACGGAGAAAGGAAGATCTCCGTTACTTTTTTTTAAAGCTGTCTCGCTATGTTAAACTCCTTTAACATAGCGAGACAGTTTCTAAAAAGCAACGGACCTTTTTCCATTAGTACAAGTCTGATTTACAATGTGCACGCTGACCAATCAGTGTGCATGTTTTGGAATATTAATGGTGGTCGTTGTATAATGCAAGATTTACCCAAGGCTGGCTTTGTTTAATCACTCTGGTTTCATCCTCATGATCAAAGCACATCAGCCATGGGTAAATCCTGCATTACCCACTCCCAGTTACTGATTACTGCAAAATTATGAAGCGTTTACCACTTAATTCAAGAGCAAGAAAATGCCAAGCTCGGTTTGCTGACAAAAGTAACAGTCCAGCAGAAGTCTGGGGCTAGAAAATGGAATGCTAAAAAGCAGCGCATTACTTTACTAAAACCTTGGGACTTCAAACATTAACATACAAGAAGGGTTTTCCTGAAAGGGTGGAGCAGACGTGGCTGAAGGGCTGCAGAATTCTACAGGAGTCACTCACAACAGACTATATATATATATAGTTCTTATCATCACTGTAATATAATGTAATGTAATCTCTCTCCTTCTGTCTCAGTAAGGCAATCTAATACACATTACACAGATATCAAATGAGACACAAACTGCATATGCCATTACATATCCCCCATACTGACTGCTTCTCCAGTCCTGTTTGGGGCCTTGTTCTTCAGCAGTCAGCAGGCCATGTGGATCACAGCCTACAGGAGTTTTAATGTGAACACAACTGTCACCATATAAATATTTGTGGGTTTATCTGACTACATAACTCCATTTGAGAACAGTGGTATTACATGAGTCCATGTATCATACCCTACTAACACACAAACCAATGCCAAAGCACACCTTCCACAGCTTGATCAAAATGGTACTGCATCCACCACATACCTGATGAATGCCAGTGTTTTAGCCACGTCACTTATTAAGAAAAAGGTTACAGGACGTGCCACACAGTTGGGATTTAAGGTACACAGAATGCAGCATGGTATACATGATACACTCTGTGATAACTTGGACTGCATGTTTGTTTTCCTTGCTGTTTGTATGTCATCTGTGTATGTGTGCATGAGGAAGTCATACAGCAGATGTTCGTCTATGGTGTTGTGTTATATATCCACACATCACAGTCTGTACGTGTGCCAAGCACTGCTAATATGTTGAGCTTTTTATCACTTAGTAAAAAAGTAAAGAGGCATGTGCGTGCATGCGTGCGCATACACACAGCTTTCAGTTTAAGGCTGTCCTGAAGATTGATATGACCACCAGTCAAAAAACTCATTCCCTTTGGAAGCTAAGGCTTCTTAAAATTATATTACTCTAATTAGATATCTTTGAGGGTGTCACACTATGTTCTTACCAGAACATTACTATATGGATGAGTGGAGAAAGGTCTTTTTTGAGGAAGCTTACAAACACATTTTCAAGTACAGTGTTACCAAGCCCAACTTCCAAATACATGTGATTAGTGTTATGTAGTGATGTAAGTAAGCTGTCTGGTGAAAATCTTTCTTCTTTATAAGTAATCCTGATCTTACTGACTGAAAGAACTAACAAAACACATTTCACAAAACTGTGATCCCAAACTAAAATGTATATAAATTGCCGCTGTATTGCACAGTTTCTAACCCATTGTAAAATTAAACACTGTCCCAAAAAGAACAGCTGTTATTTAGAAACAGTCACAGACAAAACTGAAAATTAATTAAGATGCATGTACAGAGCGGTGGTGGTGCTGCGGTAGCATTGTCGCCTCACAGTAAGACGTTGTCCCGTTCGATTCTCAGCTAGAGCGTCTTCTGTGTGGAGACATACGTGAATGGGCATACCTTCGTTGAAGGTTGTGCATCAGGGCTGGCAACTCGGCACGTAAAAATCTACTGCCAATCATTAGCGGACCGGAGCTCCGCTGTGGCGACCCCTAACCGGGAAAAAGCCGAAAGACACAACAATTAAGATGCATGTACAACCTTATAATATTGATATTCTCACCCGCATGTTAGTGGAGCCTTCAGATACACAACTCACTGGGTAAAATACATAACTAATAAGAGGGCATAGGGAGGATTGTTGCAACTATACATCAGCTACAAGAAGGTAGCATTCATCACTACAGGTGTAGCTGCTGCAGGCCACACCCAGCGCTACTGTATCAATGTAGATTAATCATGATACTGACTCTACAACATTCAGTGCTGCAGTTTAAATGTAAGAACATGAAATTGACTGAGTAAGGCAAAAAGCAACTTTATTCGTCCAATTTTAAAAAAAGAAAATCTTACATTTAAAGTTTCACAAGTCAGCACTCCAGTTAGAAATAAGTTCATTATTTTTGAAAAGTGAAAGCAGTGACATGCAAGATGTATGCCTGGAAGGTCCCCTGCCTTCTACAACCTACAAATACTTAATTTTTTAAGACTGCATATTTCAAACCACTTGCATTCAGTGGCCATCCCTTGCTCTCTCCAAGAAGCACTGTTTCACAGTCATTAAATTCAAAAATAAAACATGCCATCTTCACTGCTACTTATGATTTACATAAAAACAAATATGCACTGCTTTCAATTTAAACTCATTCGATGACAAAATGTAACTGGATGAAAGAACTGATGGGCTGTTCACATGCTATGGGTATGAAATATATAAAATTAAAAATATATCCCATTGCATAGATTTGTAATAAAACATTGCATCTCTCTTAGTTAGAGACAAAACTCTACAAATGAAATCATCAGCAACAATAATGAACTAACCAAATAAAATTATCACTTTAACAAATCACACTATACGACCACACAAAATGGTATAACTCAATCATTTCTGCAGGGGATTTGCACCTCCCCCAATGTGGGAGCTTCGCCCACACTCCACCAATCTCTCAATGCATGCATGCATACACACACACACACACACACACACACACACACACACACACACACACACACACACACACAAACATATGTGTGCGTGTGTGTGTGTGTGTATGTGTATGTGTATGTATATACATATGTAAGTGCTGAATGGTGGCATAGCGGATAGTACTGTCATCTCAAAGCAAGAGGTTCCTCAGTTTGCTTCTCAGCCAGGATGTCTTCTGTGTGGAGCCTGTATGTCCTCCCTGTGTTCCCATAGGATTCCTCAAGGTGCTCTGGCTTCCTCCTACATTTCAAAGACATGTTGTAGGTGGATTAGACACTCTAAATTGACCTTAGGTGTGTAGAACAGCGGCGGCAGGGCTAGCCACCTGGCTTGTAAACCTTGGCTCTAGATGATCGCCACTGTTCAAGTGACATCCCAACTCCATGTGCAAATATGGGAAAAAGGGATTGCGGGTGGATGAATGGACATGTTATGTATATATGGGTATATGTCATTTGATCTAAAACTTAACTTATCTAAAAAAGAAATTATGTCTTACCATAATGTTCCATCTGTGTTGTTCATCTTCTTTCATTCATCACTGATGGGTTCAGTTCCGAGCCCTCAGAACAGAGTCTGCCTTTTTACCAAGCTCGTTCCAACCAAAAACTCTCGAGCTTAGCTTATACCCAGAATGCCCTTCTCTCTGTTACCTCAGATTGAGTTTGCTAGAGGTAGAGAAGTAAACCCGAGGCCACTTCTGCGCAAACACGCTAGGACACCACTTTTACCCAAAGCATACCCAGGAGCCTTTGAAGAGGGAAGGAGGGTGGGAAGTGATGAATGAAAGAAGATGAACAACACAGATGGAATGTTATGGTAAGACATAACTTCTTTATATGATGTTGTTAATCTTCTTTCCATTCATCACTGATAGGACAGAATCCCAAGCTACCTTGAGGTCCATGGGTGGCCCTTATGGATGAACATTCCTGAGTACCACTGAGATGAAGGCAGCTCTCTCTCTGGAGACCAAGTCCAATTTGTAATGATTGAGAAAGGTATGAGGCTTAGCCCAAGTGGCTGCTGCGCGAAGCCCTGGAATGGAAAGCTACAGATGTTGCCATAGATCTAGTGGAGTGAGCTTCAACTTTTGGCATAGGTTCTTTTATGAGGGAATAGATAAAACGTATGTTGTCCCTTAGCCATTTTGATAATATAACCTTGGAAACAGCATTTCCTATTCTAGGCCTAGAAAAGGAGATGAAAAGCTGATCAGACTTATGGATAGGTTTGGTCCTGTCTAGGTAAAATCTCAGTTACCTATGTACATCCAAGGAGTGTAGGCAATGCTCTCCTTTATTGGAAAAATTTGGAAAGAACACTGGTAGGTCAATGGTCTCATTAATGGAAAATTCAGAAACAACTTTGGAAAGGAAGGAAGGATGGATTAGTCTGAAGTGATACTCCGTCTTTATGGAAGACCAGATAGGGCCTCTTGATACACAATGCCTGCAGCTCAGAGACCCGTCTGGCTGATGTGATGGCTACTAAGAACTGGAAATTCCAGTACAAGAACTTTAGGTCAGACTTCGCTGCAGGTTCAAAGGGTTTTTGAGTCAAAGACTGAAAGACTAAAGTGAGGTTCCATGGTTCCACAGGCTGTCTGACAGGAGGCCTGATATGAGAGGTTCCCTTGAGAAAGGCTTTGCATAGACGTAAAGAGAGGAGATGGGTGCCATCTGTACCACTGTGGAAATTAGAAATTGCCATCAGATGTACTCGTACAGTGGAGGCAGAGGCTCCATTATCAAAAAACTTAGCCAAGTATTGCAGCACTGCAGTCACTGGAGCAGACTACGGGTCTAGCATGTTATCCTTAGACCAGATGGACAACCTTTTCCATTTATCCTGATATAGTCTTCTGGTGGATGGTTTATGAGAGGCCAGAATGATGTCTTGTACAGGTGAGGTGAGGTTAGCTTGCCTGGCAACTAATGGAAGTGGAGAAACCAAGCTGTTAGCTTGAGACTGGACAGATTCCAGTGGCTCAACACTTGGGGGTGAGTAATCAGATCTGGAAGAGGTTCAGAATCCACGGTGGGTATACTAGGTGAGGCCGTAGGAAGGGGAACCAAACTTGTCGAGGCCACAACGAAGCTATGAGGATTACACCTTGCATCTCAACCGAAGAGCTTTCTTTAGAAATTGTGGAATCAGGGAAATGGAAGGATAAGTGTAAAAAAGTCCTGTGAGTCAATCGTGGATTAGAGTGTCCCTCGGGGACTTGCCCTCTGGGGGAAACAGGGAGAAACAGCTGTTGCACTTGTTGTTCGATGGGGAGGCGAAAAGATCGCAGCAAGGCTGGCCCCAGTGACTTAAGATTTCTGTCACCACCTTGGGATTGAGGGACCATTCATGAGGCAGATGGATAGGGATTGAGGGACCATTCATGAGGCAGATGGATACATCTGCTCAGTTTATCCGCAATTATGTTGTAGCTCCCTGGGATATGCATTGCTATCAGAAAGTAGTTGGAAGCTATCACCCACTGCCAAATTCTTATAGCCTCTCGACACAGAGGGTAAGACTTGGTTCCTCCTTGCTTGTTGATATACCAGACCACTGACATGTTGTCCAACTGAACTGCAATTGTCCCAGAAGGGAGAACTGAATGAAAAGGCTGCAACGCTAACAGTACCGCTCTCAGTTCCAGAATGCTAATTTGCAGGTGGGCCTCTGTGGTGGACCATGCACCTTGGACAGTCTTTCCATGGAAATGGTCCCCCCACCCGATCAGGGAAGCATCCGTGGTCACAATGGCCCTGGGCTGAGGAGACTGAAATGGATGACTCCAAAGTTCTGCATCTGGCCTCATCCACCAAAGGAGGTACTACTTGAATCTGGTAACTGAGGGGGGTAATAGTTCAGGAACCACTGACAAAGGAGGAGTCATTGTGGGATTCGCATGTGTAGCTTCTCTAGGGGCACTATTGGAAATGAAACTGCCATGGATCCTAGGGCCTGAAGAACTTCTCTTGCTGAAACTTTTGTTTGACAGAGTATCACTCGGAGCTGGAGCCTTAATCGCTGTAGTCTGTGATTTGGGAGTGACACTAGACAGGACCGGGTATTGAACACTGCTCCAATGAATTCTATCTGTTGTGTAGGAGCAAGGTTTAATTTCTTCCAATGTATTGTTATTCCCAAAATTTTTGCTAGAGACAGAGTATAATGCAGTGCTGTTACCAGAAGACACTCAGTGGGGGCAGTGAGGAGCCAGTCATCCAGATATGGAAACACCCAGAATCCTTGTAGTATCAATTGAGCTCTGACCACTACCATGCACTTCATGAACACTCTGGGGGCTGTAGAGAGACCAAACGGCAGGGCACAAAATTGATAATGACTGGCCCCTAACCAGAAGTAAAGCAGACTCCTGAAGCATTTGTCCATTTTGCTGTGGTAATACGCATCCCGGAGATCTATCAAGCACATCCAATTGCCTTTCCTTAAAAAAAGGAGAATGGACTGAACTGTGACCATCCGGAATTTGGTTTGGGTGACAGACTTGTTTAAGCTGCTGAGATCCAAAATGGGTCTCCAGTCCCGTCTTTTTTGGCACTGAAAAGAATCTTGAGTAGAATCTGGATCCGTGTTGGTCTGGTGGGAATGGCTGGATGACTCTTTTTTGAGACAGCTTTATTATCTCTGAAGCTGTTTCTTCCCTGTGACTGGGTGGAACATCGGGAAGCTTTTTTGGAAGATTTGGTTGACAAAAAAGGGGAATGGTGTAACCTCTGGTGATTACACTCTGCACCCAACTATCGGTGGTAATAGATTGCAAGGCAGCTTGGTGCAGAGAAAAACAACCCCCGACTGCTTCCAGTGGTAAGGCTGTCCAGAGGAGGAGTCCCTGGAGCCTTGGTCACGAGGATCCCCTCTGCCTCTTTAGGGGCGTCTTCAGGAATTGTTACCCCCTCTGCCCCGGGGGGTATCATCAGCACGTATGGCACAGAAAGGACCCTGAGATTTTTTGTGCCACATTTTCCCACTCCTCTGATTCCTGAAGAAGGTACGTTGAGGGTTGGAAAATCGTAGGCCTACAGCAGACAGGGTCTTGTACTCTTGCTCGCACCTGGCTAGCATGTCCTTCACTTTGGAGCCAAAATGTGACGATGCTTCGATGGGGGCATTCAAAAAAGAAGACTTATAGGGGTCAGCAAGGTCACAAATCCACATCCAGGCATGACATCTCCTGACAATGCCCGAACCCACTGCTCTAGCCACCCTTTCGTTCGCATGTGATAGCAACCTCATGTACGAGTTGGAGAGCGATTCCAGGGTTGTGAGCTGCAAGGCCATTTTGTCCCTGACCTCATCAGACAGCTGTCCTGCAAGTGTCCCAGAGAGTTCGGAGATCAAGTCCCTCTGGAGCCTCATAAAATGTGCCAAATAGTTCAGTGACCATATAGCAAATGCCCCTGATGCAAAAACTCGCTTCCCAAGTCTGTCCACAGCCCAGGACTCCCTGTTGGGCAGGTGGATAGCGGGACCTTCCTCAGCCAAGTCCTTTTTCGTGGCCATTGCCACCAACATAGCTTCGAATGGTAACCCCCTGGACCAATGTGGGTTCTCTTCGGGATGGGAAAGAATTTTGCCAGGTCTCCAAGGGATTGCCTCAATGGAATCAGGGTGGTATGTAGCAGCTGTAGCTCAGGGGGTGAAAACTGGGGTTCCGACATCAAAGGGGTGCTTCCAGAAGTGACAGCCCGCACAGAAAGCAGGTCTGCCCGAAGAGGGATGGGAGCCCAGAACCGTGAAAGACAACCTCGCGACCAGGGTCACACCCTGCTCTGATTAACCTGACCCCACGGATGGAGCCTCAAGCAGGATCGGTGCAGATGTGGCTATCGGCACCAAGGACAGAACTGAAGACAAACATGGATCCATGCCCTGAGCCGAGGTGCCTGCCCTACAATCCCCAGATTGAAGAAGGACCAGTTCCACAGGAACCCAAGACCAAAGGTGCAAACCTGGTGCCTGAGTGAGGTCCACTATAGGCGCCCAGGTGATGGGTTCCAAGAAGGATGTCAGAGCAGAAGGCTTCAGAGCTGAAATGTTCGAAGGAGGAGTGTAAGAAGGAGTCCATGGAGAAACCAACCCAAGTCCTGCAGGTGGATGGGTCTTAGAAAGTGTGGGTATCCCCCTGGCTGCCAACAGCTGCTCCACAAGATGCACCACATCATGTTCTGAAAGGCTCCTGGTGGATCTAGTGGATACTCCAGATGGAGAGCCAGGTCGGTCAATGAATGGTCTATACATCTGATCCAGGAATGGATCTACAGAAGCAGAGTATCGGGTCCATGGTGCAAGGTCTGCCAACACCAAAGTCTCAAGTTTTGAGACTGGGATTAATGGGGTCAAATCCAACATGGTCGGAAAAAGGCTCAGCCTTGAAGTGGCACTCAGAGCCGAAACAGTAGGTTCCAAAATTGTAACTGATGAAGGTATCGAAAGCATGCCGTGAGCCTTAGTGGCCACAGGTGATGAAGTCGTACTAGGCATACTGAGGTCTATCATCGGTGCTGGAGGCAGGATCAGTGCCGAAACTGGCGCCGGTATAGTAGGTTTCAGGATGTTCGGAGCCGACAAAGACAGAGCCATAGAGGCAGATTTATGCTCCAAGGATCCCTGATCACCTGATGGTGAGGAGGGAACAGAGTAGGTCCTCTTTTTGTCTTTTGTAGGAGAGGTTGAGACCTCCATCTCAGAAATGGGCTCTGAAAGAGGAGACTTAAGTAACCCTTTCAGTATCAGTTTATTTTTTCGCTCATTAAAAGTGCTTTGACTGAAACTCTGACAAATGTCACAAGGAGGATGCACCGAAAGGTGGGGCACCCCCAAACAGTATACACAATCATCGTGAGAATCACTATTAGGTAACTTGCCATTACATGAAGCACAACACTTAAACCCTGAAGTACCTTTCTTATCCAACATCTTGACAGAGAGACACCACAGGCAAACAGTTAAACCAGTCTGTACTAATAAGTCAAACACAGTTCAAAAAAAGCCACACAGTTGTACCACTATAGCGATATGTAAAAGTAAAGCAGGAACACCTTACTGAAAACAGACTAACAGGCTGGGAAAGAAAGGAGAAATTCCAGCTATGATATTGAAGGAATACCACAAGGGTAAGGGGAGAAGGTCGTACCAACAATGGTACTTTAAAGTTTACCAACAGTAACAACGGGAAGAGCAGAGAAGAAAGATTAAGATCTGACAGCAGAAAAAAACACTAGAGATACTAATCACTCACTAAAAGAGAAAATATCAAAAGTTTTCCATAAAAATCAAATAAAGTTTCACTTAGCTGAGAGCTCAGCTGAAACGCAGCTTTATGGCTACATGGCAAACGAGATCTGAGGTGACAGGGAGAAGGGCATTCTGGGCAGAAGTTTAGCTTGAGAGTTTTTTGGCTGGTGCGACCTTGGTAAAAAGGCCGACTCGGTTCTGAGGGCTCGAAACCGAACCCATCAGTGATGAATGGAAACAAGATTAACAACTTCAGATCACAGCTTATCGAACACAATGCATCTAAACACATTTCAACTAAATTAGCAAAGCTAACAAAAAAAAAAAAAAACTGAAAAAAAAATGTTTTTTGTGCCTTGTGACATGATGCTTTTTTATCACTGGTAAGAATTTTCAAGATGTATACTTAATAATTAGTTTATGTTACTATAGTGTGCAGGACTGTGGCAGCTGTGTTGCACTTCGAGTGTTTTTTTTTTTTCTTTCCTCCACTGTAGTGCAACCATGGAGTTATATATAAGTTAGGGGGATATAGAGGACATTTAGTTTTGCTGGTTTAGATGAAATGAGTTGAGATAAGTTATGTTCGATAAACTGTAGTTAGATAAGTTGAGTTTTAGATAAACTTATATACACTCATATCAACCCTAATTTGAATGCCATTTTCGGAATGGCCAGTGTGTTTTCAAAGAATGGAGGTAAAAAGACTGCATACCAGGAGAGATGGATAGGGACTATTAGCAGCTAGTCTTTAATCGAATAAAGACTATGTTTTCTCTACCCTAATTTGAATGATGATTTTGAATTACACAGAGTACTTCCACACAGTGGAGTATTCATGAGGAGAAGCCAGAGTAGATAAAATCTTAAATGTAAAAATTTGGAAATAAAAATATATTTATAATAACCTTTAAAATCCAGTTAAAATGAAGATGAAAAATTAAGATGTGGGTGTACAATAAACAGGATACAATGCACCCAATTACACAAATCCCAATGCTAGCTGCTAATTGGCTATCTCTCTCCTGGCATCCAGTGTTTTATTACTTAGAGTGCCTTGACTAGCTACTGAACAATAAAAAAGAGGATAATATTATCTTCTTCAGCCAGTTGTCCTTCGTCATTGCTGTCATAAACAGAAAGGCTGCCAGCCTAGTTAGAAAAAAAATTGTAAATAATTCTATGTCATTTGTAAATATTAATATAGCCCACAGGCTTGTTTTACAAATGTAAAGAGAACTATATGTTATGATTAAACTATAGGTTGTACTGAGATTCAAAAATGTAACCACAGTGCACCCTGATGGAAGGAAGCTGTTAAGTAAAGAATTTTACAACTGTGTTTGATCTCAAGCTCGAAGACAGGATGTATGGGCTAGGAAATTCTTTCTATTGTTTTAAGACAGAGATAATTACTAGATTTTACATGTAAAGTGTTCTTTATTGCTGTGGCTTCCTGGCAGGTGCAAGATTACAAATATATGTTAATTTCGAGTTCTGTGAGCCTGGGAAACTTCAACATTGGTGTCAAGAATGATGTAACCTGAAATGATGCAGCAGTACTGTTTATTATCAATTTAAGGGCTACCTCAGAAAGAAAGAAGAGCATTTTGTATCTTGTCTTGGATCTAGTAAGAACATCCACTCACCAGCACTTCCTCTGTATGTAAGTAGTATTTAGAACAGTGATTTCTCTTAGAGTTAGATAGGAATTTAGCCAGATTAGTCCAGCTGTTTTCTATATTTATGTCAGACTATCCTACAATATTGTTTTAAAGTATTTCCTATGATTTCTGAAGTCTGTAATGTCATTGTGTTGAAGTAATTAGTATTGTCTTGTATTTTTATTATTTATTAAATATTTTTAAACCTTTCAACTGTGGCTGTTTTGTGTAGAGATAATTTAAGCTCTAGAGTACTTGCATGTATTTGGTGATACTGTACAAAGCCACTCCAACAGCCTTTCTGTTCATCACACTTACTAACTGGATAATAATAATATTGCACAGTAGAATTGGACACCATTTGGTAAGGGCCTTAATAGTAGCTGATAAGGCTAGTTGGTGGCAGTGGATTACTACCTTATAGCCCAGGCGGACGGGGGCATAGATGGAGAACCTGTGCCAGCCTTCCCCATGAGTGTGTGTGTGTTTGCATATAAATCAAATCTTAAAGTGTGTGTGTGTGTGTGTGTGTGTGTGTGTGTGTGTGTGTGTGTGTGTGTGTGTGTGTGTGTGTGTGTGTGTCAGCTACTTAGGCAGTGACATGAATCATTGGTTGGACAGAGAAGGTACTGGAGGTTTTGGCTTGACCACTTGGTTGAGATCTGAACCCTATAGCTGTGCCAGTGGGGAGTCTTATTGGGGATCTGGAGAGAAAGGGAGAAACCAGCCCCAGACTGACTGTTATTGGGAAACTGTACTTTACCCTGTGTGCACTTATCCTCCCAATGTGGACGCCTCTCACTAGTGCTACTGGTGAGGACTAAGGCTCCTTGATTACTGGGCCAATGCACAGGTGTCACAATGGCCATCCACATCTCTGGGTGAAGACCATTGGCCCCTGAATGCTTCCAGATAGGAAGAGTCAGACAACTCTTCTGTGATGCTAAGGGTGCCTCCCAGAGAAAGGACCTGTGAATCACTGATTTTGCAGAACCTCTCTGCACCTTGGGTGGCATCCATTAAAGGGTCCTCCTCTGCCATGGCTTTTCCTACCTGAAGAGAAGTCAAAGGAGGGATTGTTGGATTTCTTACACTAGGGTGACTTGAGCCCTTTCTGATTCCTGCTGAAGGATATTTCAGGTATCTCAAATTAGGCTTCAGGGGAAGACAGTAATTTGCCTTCCAGCTCACCCTCCAGTACTTTTTCTTTAACTTTGGATCCAAACAACAAAGACTCATTGTAATGACATTGGCAAAAGAGGCCTTAAAGTTGACTGCAAAATCACAGAGACAAAGGCAAGCATGTTGACTTATGATAATGCTCCCTACTTTCTTAATCACGCCATATGTCACATTATCCATCAAACTCATGCAAAGATTAGATACAGTAACATACTAGCCACCCAAGACTTGAGTTGTTTCCTGGACTCAGGTGTGGCAGGTTCTCTCAAAGAGTACAACACTTGTTTGTCTACATCTCTTCAGAAGCATGTCATATGTGTCAGGTAATAATGTGCTTGAGGCATAAGCTCACTTCCTTATTCTGTCAAGTGACTGTGACTCCTTGTTTAGAGGATGGACAACTGCACTATTATTGGACAGTTCTTTTTTAATGGCATCTGCTACAATAATGAAGTCCACCAGACACCTCCAACTCCATTGCTGTCTGTTCTTGGGGGAGCAAAGAATTTTGTTACTCCTGCTATGCTCTTCCTGACTGCAAGTCCATCATATGGTCATAGCAAGGGGTACCACCCTAAAGTAGAAAGTGCAGACCTGAAGACTTCAAAGACCACTTCCTCATATGTGATAGGAGGATTATGTAGGCCAGGAACCCTTCTGACACAGTAATTCTAGCATTTTGCTAAACTTGGGAGTCTTCTGAAGAGGACAGTGGTGACCCTTCCCTTTCAACAAGGTTAGTGTAAGAGGGTATGGCAGTCCATTTATGAATCAATGTGCCTCTTTCTGCACAAGTATTTTCTGGGTAGATCTGTCAGGACGTCATCCTTCACGCCCTTTTGTGTCCTTGGAAAGGATGGAGAAGCAAACTGAAGCTGACGAGGGGTGAAGCAGAGGTCGTTGTAGCACCTCTAGGCTTTTCAGAGGTGCAGGTAACCATCCTCTCAAGGACTTTGAAGGCCATATCCCCAAATCCATTGGCACTGGAAAATTCTAAGCTAGTACCATATTGATCCCCGTCAGAATGAATGTCAACTGCACCAAGGACAGATATACTAAAGCCAACAGTCCTGATAGTCTAACATCAAGATTGGAACAGAGACCTCAAATGCCAAAGATCTTAGCACCACAAATGGTGCCAAACAAGCTGGAAAAGAGGATAGTGCTGAGAACTCAGCATTGAGGACCCCGTGCTGAGACGCCATCAACATTCTCAGAGTTGAATGACTCAGATGTGCCACTGTCAGTATCATGAAATCCAAAACAATCACAGTACTTTATCTTATAAACTACTAGTGCTGCTTTAATATCTGTGTATTAATTGCGGTGTATTTGCTCTATCTTCTAACTTTTAGTACCTTGGATTAATGCCACAGCTGTTTACTGTGAGGTCCTGCATGTCTGTTTGTTTTCCAGTTGTAACTTACCTAGTGTCTGCATTCTGGGAGTCCTGAACAATGTTTTTATATTAAGTCTATGGTCTGCACTCTAGTGGTAGGAGTGGGTAGCCATGTCTCTTCAGAGCTGGGAATCCCTATCTGCAAAATCAGAGTGAGTGTATTTGCTACTGAGCAGAGGTTGTTTATTTACGGGTTTTCCTTGACTATATAAAGTTGTCAAGTTTGCAAGATGCTGCTCATCACACAGAGGTGGTTAGCAGTGCCCTTTATAGATGCAAGTGCTTAGAAAAACAAATTCCCTACAAAAACTACCCCTAAGAGTTTCTGAGCACAAAGTTGCTCAACAGGCACAAGGTGTGCTCAGACAGGGGCAACACTCCATTAAATTAGACTAGGTTTGCATGTCTTAACCGACTAGCATCCTAGGAAATCTGTTCTTACCATAGTCTCACAAAAAGAAGCATAAATCATTTGATATTATACTCCTTGAAACCCACTACATATTTATAACTGAAACAATGGATCAGCACTTTCCTAGTATCTCTGTAGCTAGCCTGGTAGAAATGGGAGTCTTGAGACAATGTAGTAATTGTCTTATGGTTTCTGATAGCCATCTAATTCTTAAACAGTCTAATACAGCATGTTCAAAGATGTACTCAGACCCTGTATCTGGAGGCAAAGCTCCCACAAACAGCCACTACAAATACCAAACAGCTTGTCATAAATGTACAACACTACATAATACATGCCTGCCACACACACACACACACACACACACACACACACACACACACACTAGATACAAGGCAAACATATAAACCTATAAATGCTGAGGTTCATAAAGTAATCTACCCAATCCAAAACCTGATAGACCTCTCAGACAGGGTTTACTATTGTTTGTGTGAATGACATTCTATCGGCTGCAATGTGCAGAAAAACACAATGTCGAACGCACAAACAGTTTTGCACCAAATAGTCGACTCCACTTATGCGAATGCACAACTGCATTCACATAAGTGTAAATCAACTATCTGCGTGGAGATCACGGTACAGTGAGGAGTGGAAATTCATCCACATCCCCACTGTAGTGCGATCTCGGAGTTAGAATATATAAATTGGGGGGTGTGGGGGCCCCCCATATGGGGGGGTGCAGGGTGGCTTGCCCCCCCTGCAAAAACGTGATAGCTGTATAGGAGTTTGATTTACATCAGCTCCTATATGGCTATGATGTGGTGGTTTCGACAACAATATCTAGTCAAATGCATCAAGCATTTGGTTCAACATTGTGAATGTTCATTTTTTTTTTTTTTTACTTTCAGTATTACCATTCGTTTATTTGAATGGAAAATGTTTTTAAGTTTGAATAAACAATAGTAAACCCTCAGACACAGTAGTTACAATATATATCCTCAGCAACCTCAAAAACACACTATCAAAACTAACACCCACAATGGTACTTTCAGTCTTAATTCACAACATCTCTGAGGTTAAGCCCGTAAGGCAAAGCACCACACCAGCCAACATTTTGGCTATAGAAGATTCCATTATGAGACACAGTGGTATCATATTCACAAAGATGAGCAAAGAGAAGGTTATAATCTGTTACCTGTCAAGGGTAAGGATCCATCAGATCACAAATGTACTCAGGTCATTGAACCTCAAGTACTAGTATGACTCAGTCATAGTCTACACCGCAGTAAATGACCTGAGATAACTCCCGTTATATAACCCAGGGAGTTACATGATGGAGTTCTAGGACTGTGTCCCACAGTTTGATATGAGCCTAACACTGAACAATATTCAACCTTCTCAAAGGTGTCAATGTTAGCAGAAGATAACTAACTTTAATAATTGGCTTAGTTTTTGGTGTCGTTCAGATGGAGTACAATATTTTCAGCCTGGGAGGATATGGTTGATATGCTGCCAGGGATGGTCTGCATCTGTCCTTTCTAAGCTTTCTAATACTGGATAAAGTCTTATCCATCCCCACAGTTACCAACCTGATAAACCTTCAGAAACTAAAACTGCAAAACCAACTCAAGAAAAACTAAAGGCCCAATGCTAGGAGTCTAAACAAGAAATTCATCTCCCTGAAAGTTCTCCTCACCCTGGTGAATGTAGATGTCTGTACAGTTAGTGACACATGGTTTAAAGTTTCAAAGTGCAACCGGCAGTGTTGGGCTATAATGTCTTCCACAAATTTAGACTGGTTAATGCACAGAAAGGGACAAGAGGTGGATGTGTCTCAATTTATATCAAAAGTCAACACACCTCAAAGTTGGTCAAACAGTATGATGCACTTGAGCTTCTCCATGTCCAAATTACCATAGGCAAAGTCTCATACCATACCCTTACCAAGCTATAGATATCCCCTCTATGACCCAGGAAACCCATAACACATACTTAAATTTACTGGAGACACTCCCCATTCAACCCATGTTGATGGGAAACCATAACTACCCCACTATAAACTGGGACTCATACCTGACCTGTAACATACATGCCCAGAGATTCCTAAACTTTGAAAACACAACTCCGCTGGACCAGATAGTCCATCTGCCCAGTAGGGGTGCAAATATCCTAAGCATAGTCCTCACCAACATGGGGGAATGTTGCACCCACCTAAAGATGTCTCCTTTGAAATAAAATAAAACCCGGGACACCAGGTAACCCTGGAACTTCTAGAAATTATTCCAAGGCAAACTTCCTACTTCTAAGTGACACCCTGGTAAAGTTGAAGTCCCCTCCAAACCCAGGGAACACAGTTACTTACAATGAGTATTTCACAAGAACCCTCTACAATCACATATACAGATGTATAGAGGCTGTGGTACCTACCCAAAATAAACTCATGACAAACCGAAAAATAAACCATCCTGGGGGAATCATATCATCAACAGACAATATAACAAAAGGAAGAAAATCCTGGCCAAAACAGGAAGTGCAATGCCCAGCAAGGTAAGAACTTCCTCATCAAACTAAACAAGTCAGTGGACTAATTAAATCAAGCAAAGTCAAATGTGGGGTAAAAGTAACCTCCTAGGCTAAGGACAACCAAAAAGTACTCTTCAGTTATGTCCAAAGCCTCAAAGGTAACACACAGCAAAGTTCTGAACTAAATGTAAATGAAGCCACATACACAAAGCTTGAGGACATAGCAAACCCACTGGCCAATAAATTCAGCTCTGATTTTTACCCTGCATTCTCCTCCGGACACCTCTCCAGAAATATCTTCAGCAATAGCTCCCCCAACTATCACCAAGGAACAGGTCCTCAATGCATTCTCCAAGACAAAGAACACTGTATCAGTGGGACCTAATAATATCCCAGGATGTTTCCTTAATAGCATGAAACATGACCTTGTTCAGCCTCTAGAAGCACTATGCAGTCATAGCCTCCAAAACCGGCCTCGTGCAAAGCAAATGGAGGGCTGAAACTGGTATCCTACTACACAAAGGTGAGCCATCTAAGGACCCAGAAAACTACTGACCCATAAGACTGAATAGTCTCATATGCAAGGCCATGGAGATAATTATCATGGAGATGATAAATAACGGTATAGGAAGCCTTCAGATGCTGGATCCAACTCAGTCTGTTTTTGTTAAAGGAAGATCCTGCCTATTCAACCTGATGGACTTCTTCAAGAAGGTCACCAAAGCAATGGATGAGGGCAAAAAGGTGCATGCTGCTACCTCATCATGGCCAGTGCATTTCACACAATTTCCTACTCAGGCACCGTAAGACAAGCTCACTGAGTTAGGTATAAACCCCTACATTACCCACTGGATAGCCAACTGGCTCACAGGAACCAGGAAGATATGCTACGGGAGTCTACTTCCACAAAAGGCCATCACTAGTGGAGTCCCTCAGGACTCGGCACTGGGGACAGTCTTGTTTGGCATCTATTTCTATGAAGTCAATGTCAAAGGCCTTTGGATGACCAAATTTGCAAGCAATTGCAAATTAGTTGCAGTCATTGAATCCCCCCCCAGGACACAAACATCCTCCAAGAGAGCATGATGCTAACTCTAACAAATGGTGCTGGAGTCTCGATCTTAAACTCAGTAATAAGATTTAGGAACACATGTATGCAGAGACTTGGTCTTTGACCATCATGTTTCTACAGCTGTAAGAATATCATTCCATGTTGCACAATGTATAAGCAAGGGTCTGGCATCAAAGTCCAAAGATGTTACTGTACCATTGTACTTTGCTCTCATAAAACCAATCATCAAGTACAATGCATCCTTCGGCATTGTACCTGACCAGGCATATGCAACAAATGGAGTAACCACAAAGGTTCCTCACTAAAAGAATAGATTGTATAGAAAACAACTCATATGTGGACCACCTCAAAACATTGCTTTCATACTCAGTCTCCAACTGGCTGCTGAAACGTGATCTATGACTGGCCTACAAAGCATTCTTTAATCCATCCTTAATGGACTTGTTACACATCTGTAAACAAACAGCACCAGAAACACCCAATCCAGGGACCTTACCCTAGCCTAGAACATAAATAGAACATGATGGAGGGAGAGCTATGTGTCTCATGGGCTGCAACTTCTCTGGAACAGGCTTCCCATCCATGTGAATCAAAAACTGGATCAGTGGATGGGAACTGCAAATTTTCCCCTGGTGTGGTACCTACACCTCTGTTAGAGGCAGGAAGCTTGCACATGCTTGACCACTCATGCCCACGTTCAATATTATGAGCGTTCGCAATTTGTGCGATTCGCTCATAATGATATACCCATGCACATGCTTACATCATCTTGCTTTGGAACTGCAGTGGTACAAGAAAGACAGTATATTGGGCTGTACTGTTGGCACCCCTAGTGAAGTGAGGGATGTAGTGTTTTCCAAAATGAAATCGCTCACTGCAGGCACATTTGATACATGGAGAGAGAAACTAGGGAAGAAAAAAAAAAACAAGCATCTGAAGTAAGTAGGATTACTAACTAGTTCATTTTGGTGTTTGTGCCTACTTGGACAGATTACTGACGGGGTTGTTGGGGGAAATGTTTTATTTTGTTGTCAGTGAATTGTTTGTGTATACTTGGAACAGACTGCTGAAGGGATCACCAAGAGAAATGTTTCATTTTGATGTCAGTGAAGTGCTTCTGATACTTGGGAGGGACTGCTAAATGGATCACCAGGACATTTAGAGAAAGAAAGCAAAGAATGCAGCTACACTGCTTGATAGGCAGCAATGCAGCTAAGCCAAGCATAATTTTAATGTACAGTCTTGATTTTAAAACAAGGATATAGTAAATCTGTTCAATATGACTGACAGAAAATGAAACCCCTAATGATCAAACTCACTGAAACTTAATTTGCCAGGGAATGCAGGCTCCCCTGCATCCCCAATGTGGGCATGAGCCACCCACACCCTCCAAATTTATGTTACTAGTCTCTTCTTAGTCATTGAAAAAAGTAACATATGTTTCTGTCTCTTATGAAAGCAGTGTCAGGAGGCATCTCTCTCAACTTCTTAGTGCAAGAAATCTGGACAATGCCTAAAATAATGGGGTCAAAGTCCCAAAAATAGGAATAGGTTTTAAATATTGCTCTTTCAAAGTTTAAACTTAAAAAGTTGTTACAATGACTTTCTAAGTATGCATTTTCTGAAGGAAATGAAGTCTTTAATACAAATGTATGTCATTATTTAATGAGTTCAATCCCCACTGATTTGCCAGAAAACCACAAATTTTATAATGTGAAAATTGGGGCATTTTGCAACAACCTGGACAGTTGTGAGGTATGGTCAAGGGCGAGGGTTAAGCATTCAGCACATGTTGCTTAATACTCTGAAAGTCTGTTTTGTTGCCTAGGTGAACTAAGGAGGGAAAAAAATCAATCAAAAATGGCTTTGTACAATCAAAAAAAGGCCTCATTGTACTCTGTAGTGTTAATAGGCTTCTTGATGTCTCCATTAGAGTACCTTGAAATAATCATGATTACTGCTGATTTACAGAACAACTTGTGCTGCCCAAAGTACTATACTGTATATGTCTGAGCCAAAGACTGGTGTAGGGCTTTGGAAACCTTTCTTCTTCCGTTGGTGTTTAAGCAGCTGAAGAGTATCATAAAAAAGGATATGTATATGTAATGCAATATGGAAATTGTTACTGGATTTGATATTTAGGATTATTACTGGGCTTTTATAAAATGCGTGTGATAATTAAAATGAAGCTAATTTTAACTCAGACACTTCCTTTATTGATAACTATCATGATAATTGGATACATGTCATGGCTTGTTTTGTGCAGTAACAAAAGAATTGTGTATTTTAAGTCCACAGAACAGTTTTAAGCCTATCCAAATTTACTACCTCAGCAGTAAAAACCAAACCCTGTACCTTGTGTGTATTTGATAAATCCAGCATGACTACTACTGTCAGAAGCAATTTAAATCATGGGACTATTTTTTCCAATAATGTCTGACGTCTTCTGTTGCTTACTTGCCTACACTTTGCATTTATCTTTATTTATGTTTGAGGGTCATTTTATGACTGAAATAAGGCATTCAGAGGTTCAGCCTACATTGTCTAGTAGAGCACACCTCGTTGCTAAACAGTGAACAGACTAAATTAAGTGTCTACTATCTTATTATGCCACTGGGGCATGCTGTTAGGAGACAATAAACCACACATTGCTGTGTAGATGATCCAGTGTTCACTGAACAAGCACTATTAAAACATTGTGTTACAAGGAGCTGTCAATATGATGTAAACTTCACAATTCTCTGTAGCCAGGGGGTGTCAAATGAGGATGTCCCCCTGGTCTCCAAATGGCCTAATTGCTTCTCTGCTGCTTTTACCCCCTCTGGCAGCAAGTGTTGTAGAACAGGAGGAATGAGTAGGGTTAGGTCTGATAGATGTAGAGAAATTCACTGAGAAGCAGGAATTTCTTGCCACTGCTATCTGCAGCCTCACAGAATCAGTCTCATAACCCATTTGTCTGAAACAATCCATTGGCGAAGAAAGACTTTCAGGAGGGGATAAAAAACTGTAAGGGTTTTGGGGGGGGGCTGAATAGACATTCTAATTTGAGTATATGTTGTTTTGGGGATTCCGGCTTTCTTTTTGAAACCTCCCTACCACTGCTTTTTAAATGTCTGCTTACATTGTTTAATGACAAAACTATACAGTGAACAGAAAATCCCTTGGAAAATTTGGAGAAGGAAGGCTGAAAAATCGGAGAGATTCCCTGAATCAGCTTACTTGTCTCATCATATTTTGATAACCTCAAAAAAAGAAGAAGTAGCGTTACTAAAGGCAGAGCACATCAAAATATAAAACTCCAGAAACAAATGGTTCTGCCACCAATTCCACTTAAAAACACTTGAAACTTGAAAACTTTAATAAAATATACGATGATAAGCTAAAATAAAATAAAAAAAAAACACACTGGCTCATAAACCGGATAAACGCTTTCGATATAATACCTTTTTCAAATCCTAAATGTTTGTCAGTGAAACTTCTTCTTAAAAACCTTCATTTCCTGGTATTTACTCACTTAGATACATTTAGTAACCATAGCAGCATACACACCCTTTTAATTGTGTCATTTTGAGTGCTGAAGAGCTTTCCCTTTTAGTGCAGGTTTTAAAGGGACAAATGCATTCAGACCTGGTGACTGATCTGATTGAAAATTCATTATCCACTTCATCTCTTCAATTTCTGTTCGGTTTACTAAATCCTCACCTCTTAGTGTTTCATGAAGCCTAGTTAGTGCCATGAACTTGAAAGAATGACTGTCATTTATACTAATTTGCATATAAAGTGCATTGCTGGTAAACTTTTTTTATGTCAGACAAGTGCTTTAGGATATGTTCCTTGAGCATTTGATTAGTTTTCCCTATGTAGTATGCTTTGCAATGACTGCAGGTTGCCACATAGATAATGTTCTTACTCTGACAGTTTGCAAATCCTTCAAACTTATAGTTCCTCTTAGTCAGGGGATGTGTAAAAGTATTTGAGGTATTTATATGAGAGCATGCCTTGCAACTTCCACATCTGAATGTACCAACTCTCCTGTTCATCTGAAATCTTCTGTCTTAAGAAATACCTTCAGTTTCTGTTTTATAACATAATAGTCTTTTTAAGTTTTTCCTGTTTTTAAAAGAAAAGCTGGGTTGATCTCCAACAATTTCCCCAATTTGTCAGATGTTAGCACTGGCCAAAATTTTCTAATGGTATTACGAATAGCAAAATTGTCAGTACTATATGTCAACTGGCATCTCAGATTGGACTTTACCTCATTTTGCATGAGCTTAACTGTTTCACCTTGGTCCGAAAAATAGGGTCTTTCCCTCTGAGAGCATAGTTCCAAGGTAGTTGTTTCACTGGTCTGTCTCTCTTTGACTTTGTATCCTCTCTTATTAAAGTCATTGATAAATTTAATTTGCTCCTCCCTATAATCCTCATCCCTCGTGCTGAGTTGAACACTCGAGTTAGTTGGTTAGTCACTATGTTGTCAAGGACATGCCTGGGATGCATGCTAGTTTTGCGTAGTAAATGATTGTGCCATGCAGGTTTCCTATACATTCTAGTACTGATGCTTCCTGTGTCATCTAACATTAACTTAACATCCAAGAACTCTATCTCCGTACTAGAAGATGTCATTTCAAACTTCAAAAATGAAGTTGTGTTGGTCAAAAATTGTACAAAATGTTCCAAGGAGGTTAAATCACCATCCCATAAGAGAAAGACATCATCCACAAATCAATTATAGAAAACTGTTTCTATTCCATTTGTTGTTAATATCCACTTTCCATAGTTCTTCCCATCTTGCCAGGACCAGACTGGCATAACTATTTGAGAAATTAGCACATAGACATTGAATGTATTATGTAATGTGCTTATCTGTTGGAGGCACAAAGAAAGGTAGCAAAAGCAGCAAGGGATTTAGCATGAGGTATAACTTAAGAGGCAAAGTAGTTATATGAAACATTAGGTAGATTGAGGTAGAGATTTTTTATAGACCTGCATTAAAGAAAATAGAGCTAGTGGTAGTTATCTGGGAAATGGAAGTTTTGTAAGAAAGAAAGTAGGTAGAGAGGATGGAGAGGCAGTCTGTAGAAGTAAACAGTGTAAATGACAATTGTGGGAGAAACTACAGTGAAATTTCTTAGTGACAGGGATATAAAGTTATGTATTACGATTAGGGTACAGAAAGGTTAAGTAAAGGGTGGCTAACTTTGAAGGTGAGGTTTAGGTTGAGTAAGGGTAAGGGTGAGGGGTGGGGGTTAACCTGGGGTAGTGCATGAGCACAACCAGTTATTTCACTGCAGAAGCAAAAACTTCTCAACAGTTTTACCCTCCCTGTCTGAAGGAGAAGTATTGAAATTAACATGTTTGGCAGAAGCAGCTGGATTATAAAAACTTGAAAGACTGAGGAACACTGTACACTTTATCTGCCTTCTTAGGAGCAGCAGGCTAGTTGTCAGTGAAACCACAGACTGTGGCAAACATCCTCCAGTGCTGGCAGCACAGGGGGGATGGGTGAAAGTACTGGGAATTCCAGATGTAACAACTCAGTATTTTCTGAGGGACTGAGGAAACCTTAGTATTCCCCAAATGAAAACACTGGCATATTTTGGGAATAGTCTCAAAGGGAAAGAAAAATATCCCACAGAGAGATTTAGATACCATACTATTTTCTGAGTCTGAATTAGAAATCTGAGGAGAAAAATCTGTATCTGTCCCATTACATTCCTCTAAAAATCCAGAATCTTGAATCGCTTCATAAGAGGAATCCCTTGTTCTTTAACCAGAAACCACCTTATCAGAAGGGTCAAAAGCCTGTACAAGACCCTTATCCAGTCCTAAAAAATACTCCTGTCCACAGAAACTGGTACAGGAGAAGATAGATGTTTATTTTTCTGTTTCTTTTTGACAGGAAAGGTGGGGACAAATGGGCTTACTAATGACTGGAACAGCTTTCCCTGGGATGGGCACAGCATTCTGGTCAAGCAGGAACACCATCCCTGCCCCTTCTCCCAGACCAACAAGAGCGGCTCTCCCTTGCCACTGAAGGGCACCAACAGCTGCAGAGGAAGTGGCTATATGGACAGCACCACAAGAATCCTGGGAAAAAGATTAGTGGTCTGAGGAACCAGCTTTGGCCACAGCAGAGTCACCCAACTATGGATGAGACAAATTGCTAGTCTGCTGTGATGGCAAAGGCTGTTTAGTTAACTTTTTCATTTTGTGGTTGAGAGGACAGAACAAGTGACAGATTGTTCCATGGTCAAACCAAAAATTATGTTTCTTTCCTGGGAAAAGCTTATGCAACACAAGCCGGTAGAAAACAGAAAGCACAAAAAGTAACTTTTTCCCAGTCAAAATGCAGTAAAAAAAACGTTAAACTGATGAAAAAAGTGTGCTCCCATTTAAAAGTTTGCTAAAGCTGCATAAATGTCATCAAAACACAATTTCCTAGCTTAGAAAATACATTCCTTGACAGGAAATAGGACTGAACAATGAAATATTAAATATGGAAAGTTTTTCCCCAAAGGGAAATTATTTGTCCAGCAATGGAAAAACACAAGCTGACTGTTAATCCCTGAAAGTCTGCAGAGGAGCACCCTGCTTGATGGCAAGAAAGCAGTCATGGACTTGACACCCAAATCTGTCTTTTAGTCATCCCAGCTCAAGGTGTCTAATGGTTTGGGCATGCGGTTAAGGTGCCCTGAAGCTTCGAAAGCTGGATGGCTATTATATCTTTAGCAGGATATAACCCATATAGCTTAGGCTACTGCAGCAGTGATAGCTATGATGGACATCTCCAGGCAGGATTAATTATCAACTGCTTATTACAAAACACTTATATAGTCCCCTGATGACCACATAAGATTCCTCAGTGCTCTAACTGATCTCTCTGTTAAAAAAATGCATTATTTAGGGTGAGTAACTACCATTCAACAAACTGTTATACCTATACCTCCAATGTAGGATACACCCAAAATTCCTGAACTTTATAAACAAAAACTACCGTCCGCAGCTGGTAAAGAAACTAACCTGGGGACACAGCATTCTTGACATGATTCTTACTAATATGGCTGTCTCTTGTACTACTCTGGTGTCTCCTTCCCCAGTAAAGCCTGACCACAAACTATTACTTTCTCCAAGCCCAACTGAATTTGGGGACTATAAAACATGCTGATTTCCACCTACTGTATATCAAAATGTACTTATGACTGCACCACCTGTATCCTTGATGCATCTGCAAACTTTATTAAGGAATTATGCACTCATTTAGAAAAATACATACAGCTAGCAGTCCCTACCAGAATCAAGTGTCATGGAAAATTCAAAAATAAACCACCCTAGTGGTACAACACCATAAAAGTGAAACCAAAGATCCCTTATACCTAACGTACCTTTAGAAATTTCTTTAAGGCAAACTACTTACTCCTATATGATACACTGGCAAGCTTCAAATCCCCACCAAACACAGTTAAACTCCACTGAATACACAGAAATGTATACCACCACGCTACACCAGCATGTAAACAGTTGCACAAATGCAGCTATACCCCAGAGGAGCAAGTGCAGGGCAAACCCCAGAAACAAGCCCACATGGTCGGACCATAATATCAACAAGCTTTGTAATAAAAGGAAGAGAATTTTGACTAAAATTCCAGAATGTTAGGCCTTTGTCAATTAAATAAAAAAAAAACAACTCAGGAGCTTAATAAAATCCACCAAAGCCAAGTCTGAGGCTAAAATAGTACCCAAGCCAAAGACAATCACAAGGCAATTTTTAGTTATGTTCATAATCTCAGAAGCACAACACAGAAATGTGCTGAGCTGATTGTAAGCAATGTTATCTATACTGAGGCTGAAGATACAGAGAACCTACTCATCAATAAATTTAGCTCTAAAATTACCCCTCTCTCCTCTCCGTTTGTCCCTCAAGGAATATTGAAAGTGGCTCATCTCCAGCTATCACACAAGACCAAGTCCTAAAAGGGCTAGCAAAAGCTAAAAATACTGCATTGATGTGTCCTGTCAATATCCCTGGATGCATATTAAATAGCATGAAGCAAAATTTAATCACACCCCTAGCAACACTGTTCAATCTCAGCCTCTACACAGGTTTTGTATCAAGCAAATGGAGAACAACTACAGTCATTCCACTGCAAGAGAGAGAGAACCTTCCATAGACCCAGACAATTACAGATGCATAAGTCTGACCAGCCTCATATGCAAAACCAAGGAAAGACTTATCATGGAACCAATCAGTCAGTACATACGGAACCTTCAAATACTGGACCCATCTCAGTTTGGATTTGTCAAGGGCAAGTCATGTTTACTCAGCCTGGTGGATTTTTCTGAAACCTTCACCAAAGCAATGGATGTAGGCAAAACTGTACACCCACCGCATAGTTCAACATGGACAAAGCCTTTGACACAATTCCCCACTCAGGCATAGTAGAAAAGCTAAATAAACTGGGAATAAAGCTCTATGTCACCTGCTGCACTGCCAACTGGCATACAGATAGAACACAGATGATCAAAACAGGGGAAGTTACCACAACAAAGGGACCGGTCACCAGTGGAGTCCCTCAGGGTTCTAGGCTGGCACTAAGCTTGTAAATGACTGCAAGCCAGGCACACTCACTGAATCCCCAAATGACTTGGCCATCCTGCAGGAAGGTTTGTTCCAAATAAATAAGTGATGCCAAAATCATGGACTGAAACTAAATGTCAAAGAATGTATCATTGTATCCTTTGGTAAGTCAGCTACCCCAGGAAACTATCACACTGACAATACACGCCTAACAGCTGACCCAGTTGTTTGGAATTTGGGAAATTATGGAGAAAGTGACCTATCTTTTGACCAACATGTGTCTATTATTGTACGCTTATAAACAAATGGATTGTGTCTACATCTAGGGATGTCATTTTCCCACTTTACTTAGCCCTCATTAGGCCAGTCACTGAATAAAATGCCCTCTTTGGTATGTATCTGTCCTGATGCACGCAACTGGAATGCCCACGGAGGTACCTTAATAAATGGATACAAGGCCTAAACAACATGTCCTACTTGGACCAATTCAAGTCCCTGTCACTATGCTCAGTATCCTATAGACTGCCAAGAGATGACCTGTGTCTGGCATCCAAAGGCATCCTCTGGCCCATTACTGATGGGATTTACTGCACATCAGCAATACGCAGTCTAGGAATCTAAACCTCTTCTGCCACATCAACAAAACAGTTTTGAGGGGCAGGTATATCTCTTAGAGGATACCACTGCTCTGGAACAGACTTCCCATCCACATAAAACAAAGTTCATCCCTGTCCATATTCAAGCGCAACTAAGATCTATGGATGGGAAACAGAATATTTACCCCAAGACTGCCCATGTACTACTACTAATGGCTACTGGCAGCTCCTAAATGTTTTATCCCATGCATGTGTCCCATCAAATTATCTATGATATGATCTCAGTTATTCTCATTAGGGGTAATATATAATTATCGACCACAGGGTAGATAAAGCCACTCTATAACCAAATGGGATAGGTTATTTCAAGCACAAAAAGGGAAACTGTCTAGGCTTAAAATGGCCCACAAGGGCAGCTAGCCTAGCACTTACCTATGAACCTTTCTAAATATGGAAAAACGTGAATGCTTTGAAGTCTGCATTAAGCAATAACTGGAGCTATACACTTTGTGAATAGCACTGGTGGAGTGGAAAGTCCAAAGGGTGACACAGAGAACTGATAATGTAAGCCAGACACAGCAAATCTTAAGAAATGCCTAAACTGTTGGCCAATGGAAATATGATGATAAGCATTCTTTAAATCTAGCTTAACCAGGAAAGCTAGAAAAGCAATCGGAGGAACAAAGGACTGAAGAGATAACATTTTGGACTTCGGAATCCTGACAAAAAGACTTAGAAAGAAAAGTTCCAATACATGCTTCCTGATCCTTCCCTTATGGATACCAGAAAAATCCTTGAATAAAAAGCCTTTGCCCAACTGGTGAACAGGCACTAGTTCTAAAATTCCCTGTGCCAGCATCTGGTGCTGAACAGGAAGAAACAGAAAGAGAAACTTGATTCTCTGGGAAAAAAAGGAAGAAGAGAGTCTCACTGCCAAGTGTATGTCTGCTGAATTACATTAAAAAAAAAATTGTCTGATACCATAAAAGGAAATAAAGACTCAAAGATTGAGGGATTGCCACGGTGGGAAGGAGGAATAGAATGAGCACGCAAATAGTCATGTTGATTGAGAGGACTTTTCTTGACCTTTCGACGTCTTTTCTTTCTTCTTAGATCTTCCTTGCCATTGCTTTTTAAAATCCTGTTTGATGGCTCCTTGCTGCTTAAAGTGGTTATTGAAAAAGGGAGATGAAGAGGAGGGTGAATTTTATTTGCTTTGAAAAACGGGGTTGCAAAGTGCGATTTACTCCTTGAATCAGCTTTCCCCTTTCATCACACTTCTTCAGCACCTCAACTGCAGAATGGCCAAACAGAACTTCATTATATAAGGCAGAATTTAAAATGTCAATGTTAACGTCTTCTGGAAGGTTTTGAGAATGAAGCCAAGCCACCATCCCAGAAGCAGCAGTTGTGCAGGACAAACCAGCAGCATTATAAGTACACTTTAAACTATGCATAGTAACATGAGAAACAGATGTTACAGAATCACCTGAAAATGTTTTGCCATGGAAAAAGGAAGGTTAAACATTAACTTCTGCATGTTCTAAAAGGAAAAAAAAAATGTAAAAACTTTAGCATATGAGCTTGAAGTTCCAAATCATGAATGTTCAAGTACTACAGGAATACATTGTCTTCCCAGTTTATCTAATACTTTTCATCCTTATTACAGGGAATGGGGTTAACAGCAGTAAAGTGTGTGGCAGAAGCAGTTTTGGATTAAAAAAAAAAAAAGTCACTGCAGGGTCTTTTTCATGATTAAAAAACAAATACTTACAAGCCTGAGGTACCCCGTACAACCTTTCAGACTTCCTAGGGGCGGGAGGTTGACTATTTGATAAACTAGAAGCAATGAGGAAAAAAAAAACATTCTCTACATCTGACAACACAAGAGGAACAGATGCTGCTCTAGGCATGTCCATGTGTAACAAATCATAAAACATTTTCTGTGCCACAGAAATGCCATTCTGCTCCCACTTAATGATCTCTTTCATCTTAAAGTATCAGAAAAAGATAAATTGTCAGAATGTTCGGATTGAAAAGAAATTTCCAAAGTACAACCATGCCCCTGGAATGCCTGCTCTTCTGAGTGAAAAATCCAAGTCAGAAACAGAGAATTTTTTCTGCTTCTTGCCCGAAGAACAAGAAGATAGGGGAAAGGCACTAATGCGTTCTTTAGCTAGGTCCAAGTAAACCTTCCCTGTCCATAGAAATTTAAACAGGAGATTGGAAGGTTTTCTCACTATGTTCAGTTTTCCTAGGAAGCTCCATGAAAAATGACCAACTCCTGAAGGCATACTAGCACCACATTCAGGTTCTCTATCCCAACTAGAAGGCATACTAGCACTACATTCAGGTTCTCTATCCCTGCTAGAAGGCATACTAGCACCACAGTCAGGCTCTCTGTACTTGCTAGAAGGCATACTAGCACCACAGTCAGGCTCTCTATCCCTGCTAGAAGGCATACTAGCAACACACACAGTCAGGCTCTCTGTACTTGCTAGAAGGCATACTAGCACCACAGTCAGGCTCTCTATCCCTGCTAGAAGGCATACTAGCAACACACACAGTCAGGCTCTCTGTACTTGCTAGAAGGCATACTAGCACCACAGTCAGGCTCTCTATCCCTGCTAGAAGGCATACTAGCAACACACACAGTCAGGCTCTATGTACTTGCTAGAAGGCATACTAGCACCACAGTCAGGCTCTCTAACGCTGCTGAGTGAAGAACTTTCACCTGCTCCTTCCCCTGAGCCTGACAAGAATGTGTTTCCCTTACCCACCACGTGCCCCCCTACTACCACAGATGATGGGGCTATCCTCCAGTCTTTGGTAGCTGAATTTTCAATGCCAAGAAGACTGGAGGAAAAAAGATGAATGGTCAGGGGAACAACAAGCAGCCACAGCAGAATCACCCAGCAGTGGCTAGGGCAAAACAGGAGCTGACCTGACACCCACAGACATTCTGAAAACTTTGGAGACTAGTGACTGCTCTAGTGGTAAGCTCAGAAAGAGACCTTGAAGTCAGATAAAGCCTGGATGAGCCAATAAAAAGGAAGGTAAAGAGCAAGTGGCACTGATGCAAGTAAATTGCTAACAATCCCCCCACGAGTACAGTGCTCTGTTCCAAAAAAGCACAAATACACAAACCCCAATTGAAAGTTTAGTCAAAAAGTAGAATTTTTCACACAAAAGGTTAATGTAAGAAGCTTATAGAATATCCTTTAGAAATGTAATGACAATTCTAAAGAACATAAATTTCATAGTTAAACACAACATTTCAGTCAGAAAAACACAAGTTTTCCTTATAAAAATATATATAGTGGAAGGTTTTCTCCAACAGAGGAGTTATCTTCCTGGCCTTAAACGATGACTAGCTGACCAACAGTTGTGTGGGGCCTGCTGAAATAGTGCTCTCTGACAGCAAAAAAAAAAAAAAAAAAAAGGCAAAATACTAACAATTTGCATTGTCTTTATATGGAGCACCTCTCAAAATCCTGATGGTTGGAGCATGTGAAAAGTGCCATTAAGATTTGAAAAGCTGGTCTGTCACAAGGAGTAGGAACTATATAGCTCAGGCTACTGTAGCAGTGACCTATACGTAACAAGTGAACTTAGAGTTCAAGCATAGGTCATTAAGTGATTAGGTGGAAACATTTGAGTGTTACTAAAAAATAGTTTCAAAATTGTTAACATAGTTAGCTATACCATGGGTGTTGTGCATTTAAGAACCTATCTTGCAGGTAGAATAGAGTATTAAGGCTCTGAGCTGTTAATGAACTTATTCCTGTAGTCAGAGGTACGAGTTTGACTCCTTCCACCTCCATTTCCCTACTGTGATTCTAAACAACAACACGAATTGTACCCAGGAACTGGTGCTAAAAACAAACAAATAATAAAAAAGTAATCAGGGAGCCAAACTCAAAAGTAATTGTATTTCATTGATGCTAACAAACAAACATGGTTAAGCGCTTTCGTCTGAACGTTTAAGACCTCAAGGTTCTGAGCAGGCCTAAAATGTTTAGACAAAAGCACTGAACCATGTTTGTTAGCTTCAATAAAATACAATTACTTTTGAGTTTGGCTCTCTGTCTAGCATGATACTGAACAAGTCACTTAACCAGGCAGTACTCCCAGGTCATTCCTCAAAAGGGCTTTCCATGTCAATAAATGTGTAATAAAAAAAATAAACAACAAAGAAAAAGATAACTGGCTAAGTTAGGTAGTAGTTCTTTACTGGAGAGTGAAATTAAATGAATAGTCAAGAAGAGATTACAATGCAGAGTGGTCAGACTGTAAAATAATATAAGGACAAATGCAGAACATGCATCTTAGATCAGAGAGATGTAAACCACCAGCTCTAAACAAAAAGGATAATGAAACAGTCCAACATTTTTGCCACAGGAACTGGTAGAGTAAAAGACAAATGGCAATTTCTGGAAAGAAAAGAGCAGAATGCTTCAAAACTGAGTATGGCACAGCAAACAAGGGTCAACATTCATGACAGAAGCAATGGGAGTGGAGCAATGGAAGGCATAGTTGTGACGTTACAGGTCAATTTACATTACAGAAAACAAATCTGCAGATCAGACTTCTCAGAATGCTATGAAATTGAAAGAAAGTGATAAAGATCTCCATGACACTAACCAAATTTGACTTTTTACAAAGACTAAATACAAGTGGTGAATAAAGAACTGCCATACCAGAGATAGATGTTCAGTACTGGAAACATACTACACTGCCTGCAGACAATCAAACTGCTTTGCATTGCATCACTTTTAATGTGTGCAGTCAGTAATTCTTCAGTTTTCACTAAATACTGCAGTGTGCACCATAAGACAACATAACTCCAGTGTAATAAGGAGGGTACATGTTGTCCCCACCACACACACACACACACACACACACACACACACACACACACACACACACACACACACATACATACATATATACACAAAAGGTAATCAAGGTACAAGACATGCAAATAAATAAAATTAGATTGTTAAGAAGCAGCATGTTCAAATACTCTTCAAGCAAAGATCAGGTGGAGAATTCAGGACAGGCCTTAGATAAAAATTCCAACTATTCAACTGCAGTTAATGCAAAGGACTAAGGCTCTGACCTGTTAATGAGGCACTCCCTGTACCCAAGATAGAGGGTTTGATTCCTTCCACTTCCATCTGCCCATTGTGTGACACCCAGCAAGTCACTTAACCAGACATTGCTCCCACATCATGCCTGTAAAAGGAGCACTTATGTAAAGTGAGTTTACCGGTTTACAAATGTAAAATAAATAAAAATACTACAAAAGGTACAAGTGCACTTGAATTAAATTTTATAACTTAATTTAAAAAGTAAATGTGAAAGGACAGTCTGAGGCTTATAAGGTTTGCTTTTCAGATTATATATCTGGAGGCAAAGATGAAGTTTAGCTCAAACAGATTTGACAGTAACAGGCTGGATGGAAAGGCTGCCAACCAATAATGCAAAGAAATGATAATAGCAAACTTGCATCTGTCTTCAGACACATTTCTGAATACATGACAGCCTTGGAGTGATTACTGTAATAAAATGGTGACAACCTTCTGAAGTTGCCAAAGAAATACAGTAAAGGGACAAGGCATGTCACCACCACTCTAATTTATTTGTCATTTGCTGAGCACTTAGAACTATATTCACTGATGCATTTTTTAATGAATGTACTTTTCCACTTTTAACTCTTACATGTGCACACACAAACATAACTGCTGGAACTGCATTATCTTAAAAAATTATTGTGTTGCAAAACAGCTCTGGAACTCTGTAAATAATACAGTATGGTTAACATATTTGCAACATAAATACCAATATTAGAAAGAGTAGCAATACTTGTTTGTTTGTGTCTTTCGGCTTTTCCCGGTTAGGGGTCACCACAGCGGAACTCCGGTCCGCTAATGATTGGTAGTTGATTTTTACATCCCGGGTTACCAGCCCTGACACACAACCTTCAACCAGGTACCCCCATTCACCCATGTCTCCACGCAGAAGACGCTCTAGCTGAGAATCGAACGGACAGCATCTTACTGTGAGGCGACAACGCTACCGCAGCACCACCACCGTGGGTTGTAGAAAGAGTAGCAATACTATCTTTCCTATTTTTCAATGGATATATCAGAAGTGCTCCCCAAAAGATTATCTTTGAAGCAATTACAACAGTGTGCTTAACAACAAGAGTGTAACAACTGTTTCATGCCAAAACATCATAAATAAACTGCTACTTAAATGAATCAAAGTACATTTAAAAGAGAATTTCTTACAGAACATACCTTTGGAAGGAATATGGATTAAATATGATTTGAAGCACAAAACATGCCAACTTTGTTAAGGCTTCTTGAAAAAGGACAGGGCTGCAGTAAAATACACTGTTTTTAATCTGGCATTTCATTGTATATTCCATCCTTAACTAATTTCATTCTGCCTTTGCAAATATTCTTTCTAATAAAAGTTTGTAAGCTTAATGTGACAACCTGAACATTCAAGCAGAAATTTAGTAGGCAGTAAATACCAAGCAGAACAGTTTAATAATAGTCATTAAGCCCTTTCGTCCCAGGATATAAAAGACTTCGTCAGAATGACTAACACAACCCAAGTTACTGTTTAAACAGCAAATGGAATCATCAAATGGCAAACATACCTGCTGCCTTAAAGAAACAGGTACCTAAAAATATTTCAATTTAAAATACTATCCATTAATTTAAAACATAAAGTAATAAAAAATCAGACATGGCTTAACTATAATCACATCGTTAAAAGCAACACACAAATTAGAATTTATGGACTTCAAATATTGTAAGACTTCCTTTTCAGCATACACGTAATACTGACAGCATCATTTAAACCAGGTGGACAGTATGGTGCAAAATAAACCTGGTACTTCTCTACATCCCAGTCACCCACAAATGAACCAATCTCAATTTTTTTCTAATACTGTAAAAAGAAACTTGTTAATAATACAATGCATACTAAGCTTACTTAAAGCATTTTAACAATTATTTGGTCTTATAGCGCAATCATGCTCATATACACAGTCCCTTAAACAGCAAACAGTCTTAGCCATATAAAAATGATCTATATCACTTCGTCGAAATGGCAGAAGTTCAAACACCATATTTTTGAACTTCTAACCTCGAAGTGCAAAACCATCGAAGGCTTAGAACAGTGTTTTTTTTCCCAGGGAAAAAAATCGCTGTTCCAAGAAATACACACACAACACAAGAACACCAAAAAAACAGCAATCCACACACACACACACAAAATCCTACATCTAATCCTACACTAAACTGTACATACACTGCTATCTATCCACTTACCTTAACCCAAACCCTAACCCTAAGGTCCGTCACTATCGCACACTCACCTGACCCGCGCCCTAACCCTAAAGTCTGTCACTTTCGCACACCCACCTCACCCGCACCCTAACCCTAACTCACCTAACCCACGCCCTAACCCTAACATCCACACTATCGCACACCCACCTCACCCACGCCCTAACCCTAACTCACCTAACCTGCGCCCTATCCTAATGTCTGCACAATTGCACACTTACCTGAACCCAACCCATAACTTTCCACCACAGTGCTGAAAATCACGAAGCCACAGAAAAAACCCACCAAACTCTTTCCCTGGGAAAGAATTTGGTGTTCTGTGGCTTCGCGATAATCAGTTTTCAAACTTCACAATTCGAACATATGGTGTTCAAACTGCAGAAGTTTTGACGAACTGATAGGAACCCATATAAAAAGTACTACCTGCTTGGCAAATCGCTACATGTACTACAGCCCTAGTGCCACAGCTGATCCTAGGATGTTTATCAATTGGTACATATTTTTTTCAAATCTTAACTGGGGCATCCTCATGAATAAAAGGGCACAGATTACAATAATTACATTTTTGATATCCCAAAAGGTTAAATGTCGGGTGTACCCATTTTCCAAGATGCCTAACATTCCTCGGGACCATTTGACAGCAAACTTAGATTTAAACAAAAGTGTAAGTTCCCAATATAACAGGACAACACTGGCATAAATGGGAGCGCAAGCAGCCCTCATTGCAACATGGGGGACTTGATGGTAGAACTCACCCTCAAAGCTAAAAGAATTGCTTGTTAGTACCAATTCCATTGCGTTTTTAAGCATTCCCACTTATGTGTCGGAGCCAATACCAATTTCATACAGCATTTCCTCAAATCAAACCAACACAGTTTAATGTGGAATAATTGAAAATAAATCATTTATATCTATAGTAACAAAAAAAAAAATCTTCAAAAAAGGCAATACCCCTAATAATCTCCAAAAAGTGCCAAGAGTCTTTTACTATGTGAATATACTTCCCCAAGGAACCCTTTAGTCACCAATGAATAAACTTAACTAGAGGTTCTTGGAGTTGTGGGCCACCACAATAGGACAAAAGGGGGGATGTTCCATACTCTTATGCACTTTTGTTATACCAAGGATGGTGGGTAATCTGGGGTTTTCCATGTTTAAGAACTGGTATAAACTTGTATCACTTCTTTCGTCCATAAGAAGATCTTTGAACCACAAGTCAATCTTGCAATAAAAAACATTCATTTCATTCAATGAAACTGTAACACACTTCCACTGGTTATTTAAGAGATCAAACATGCAGGCCACATAGTCTATTTGTAACATAATAACCACTCAAGTCCTTTGTTGAGTTTCCTAATTCTGACTAACTTATAGGATGCAAGTTCATGTAACAGGGAGTGTTTATGTTTACTTAAATTATAAAAATGTCAAGAACGTGACTCTGAATCAACCTCTCTTAGACTTAATTCGCACTCTTCCTCAAATAATGAGAAAACAGGATTCAAAGGGGGGTTATAAGTATGTTGCCTTTTCAGCCCACCCATACCATCACTTATCCATTGTTTGCTAAACAACAGATCCAGATTAACTGAATGAGTGAACTATTTAAGATCCGGTAAACTCTCCAAGTTCAAATGGTTAGCAGGTACAAATGTGAATCCCCTTTCAAATAACTGACAATGAGTATCAGTAATACAAAAACCAGTGTAGTTAAAAAAAATGTAAATTGTTCTTACATAGAATCAGTACATTACCTGAAGATGGGGGTCCCCATTATTTCCTCCTTGTTTTTTTTCTATGACTCCTCACTCTCCCTAGGGGATAAGAATTGATTTTCTTCTTGGAACAACGTGCCATAGGGGAAGAAAATCCTCCTTGTCCAATATATCCTTAGATATATCATCCAGACCACCACAAGCACCATCAAAGCTGTGGCCTTCACCTTCAGTATCTTAAGTGGTTTCCCTACCACTACAGCAGTTGGCAGGAACCATCTGTTTTCCAAACACTTACAATGCTACACTCATTAACGCTGAAGGCAAACCCATGATTTTTCACCAGGTTTAGATAGAGTCCAACCCTTTCTGGATAGCAGTGAACAATTCTACACACTCACTTTACAATAACCAACTAATTTAGTGAGCCAGAGGCTATTGCTATCAACGTATATATTTAAGCAAAAAGCCACCAAAGAGAAATGGACAGAGAATCAAGATTGCAGTACCCTAATGGCAACCTCAACCAGTGATAGGCATTGACATCCTACCATTACCAGTTGGATTCTAGCAGAAAGACAGTTACCAGTCCAGTGGACTATGTATGCAAGCTCAATGTGCTTGAAAAAGATTTTTTATTTATTTATTTATTTTATTTTACATTTGTTAACCGGGCTAGTCTAGCTGGATGTATGTCCATTTTCAGTAGAGGCCCGGGGAGAAAAGCTCCACAGATACTAAATTACAAGGAGACAAATTATAGAAATAAATTCAGTACAAAAATAATATACATTTAGTAACACGAAAAACAAAATACCTAAGGAACACACACAAAAATATAGTTGTTCAGTAGAAGCATTACAAAACGTCAAGATTAGCAACATATTTTCGATAATCCGTTGGAGAGAAAAAGTAGAACGGGAGATAAGAAGGGAATTACAGAAGAAATACAAAGGAGGAAGAGAGAAAGAAGCAATAGTCTAGTGAGGAAAAGGGGAAGAAGATGGAAAAGAGGACAGGGGAGAGAAAAAGGAGGAGAGGGTAGGAGCATAAGAGGAGAGCAACAGGGCAATAAGAAGAAGGAATAAGTATAGTAAATAAGTATAGTGTAAAGATTCTAGTAGTGTAGGAGGAAAGAAGAAGGTCAGTCAGGAGTCCTACAGGAGCAGAGCCAGTGATTTTGGAAGTACAGTTTGATTTTTTGTTTGAAGAGTGGTAAGGAGGGGATTAGAGTGATATCAGTGGGTAGCTGATTCCATATCCTTCCTACAGTATTAGTGAACAGAGAGTCACCAGCTAAGTTATGGGACTTTACACATTTGGTCATGAGTTTAGAAGAAGATCGAAGGGAGGTAAGATTATTATAAGGGATTAAAAGTTGAGAAAGTATAGGGGTATTATAAGGTTGGTACAGTATCTTGTGAGCAATGGTAAGTTGTGAGATCAAAAGACAGTTTTGTAGCTCAAGCCAGCCTAGGAGTTTTAGGTTATGACAGTGATGTGTTCTGAAAGGGTTACTGGTGGCAAAGCGGGCAATGCTATTTTAACAAGTTGCTAGTTTATTTAGGTTGGCCTTCTTAAGGTTAGTGAAGATAGGTGAGGCGTAAAAGAGAGTAGATATAAGATGGGAGTGGGCAATACTAGCTCTGGTAGAAGGTGTGAGAAAAGGTTTGATACGGTACAATGATCCAATTTTTTTATTAACAGTTTTGATGATGTTATTGATGTGTTGATCAAAAGTGAGATTGTTGTCGATGGTTATTCCTAGCAGTTTAGTTGATGTGTCAGGAGAGATAACAGTGGTGTCATTGGATAAAATGTTGAAGTTTAATGGGGAGGCTCGAGTGGTAGGAGTGAAAAGGAGAAGTTTTGTTTTTTTAGCATTGAGGAGGAGGTACCGTCTAGTAAACCAAGTTTCTACAGTGTTGAAGGTAGTTTGAGTTAGAGAGAGTAGCTCTGCAGAGGTAGATGCTGAGCAAATAATCGTGGAGTCGTCAGCATATTGGATGCAGGTAGCTTGTGGGATGATAGTGTTGAGATCGTTTAGGTAAAGGGAGAAGAGAAGTGGACCGAGAATAGAGCCCTGTGGGACTCCAACAGAAACAGGCAATAGTGAAGAGATATGATTGTCCCAAAGAACGGCTTGATGCCTGTTGCTTAGATAAGAAGTAAACCATTTAATAGCCAGGTTATCAAATGAGAGGGATTTAAGGATGTTAATAAGGGAAGAGTGGTTCACCATGTCAAAAGCTTTAGAGAGGTCAATGAATAGAGCAAAGGAGAAAAGATTTGAGTTGTGATAGTTGTTGATAGTATCAACGAAGGAAAGGAGGGCAGTGGAGGTGCTATGGTGGGGTCTAAAGCCATGTTGACAGTTGGCTATTATGTTGTGTGAAGAGAGATATTGTACAAGTTGCTGATGGATGCATTTCTCCATGATCTTAGCTAGTGGAGAGAGAAGAGCAATAGGTCTAAAGTTAGTGTAGTCAATAGAGTTACCACCTTTGTGTAGTGGGATGATATGAGAGATTTTCCATATATCTGGTATGGTTCCCTCTTGGATAGTCTTATTAATGAGTATAGATATAGGGTATGCAATCTGCTTAGCAGCCTTTTGAAGAAAGAGAGAGGGGAGTTTGTCAGCAGAGGGGGTGCAGGGTTTCAGTTGAAGAATAAGCTTGTAGATGAAAGAGATAGGATGAAGAGTGAAGTTACGGGGGGAATCAACAAGATTATTTGGAGGGTAAAAGTTACTGGTGTTCAGTTGTTTAGCAAGTGATTGAATGGTTTCAATAAAAAAGGTGTTAAAGGCGTTTGCAGTATGGCTAGGGGTTTCTGGGTCTGCGTTTATTGGGGAGGGAGTTTTAGATGTACCAGGTGAAAGGAGTTTGTTGATTGAAGACCAGAATTGTTTGGGTTTATATAAATGGGTTTCCTGAAGCTCACAGTAGTAGTTCTTTTTGTCAGAGATTATAGCTTTCTTTGTAAGATTTCTAAGTTGGCAAAAATGAAGAAAATCAGAGGTGGTACTATGGTGTCTCCATTTGGCCCAAATTTTATTTTTGCTATGAATTAATTTCTTTGTTTCCTTTGTGAGCCAAGGGGCTATATTAGATTTCATTCTAATAGAGCGTGCAGGGGCATGTTTATCCAAAATTGAAAGGAAGGTTGAGTTAAAGAATGATACTGCTTCATTAAGAGGAAGTGATTTCATGAGGTTCCAGTTGCATGTTTTGAGATCATTTTGAAATAAGTCACTATTAAAGTTTTTGGTAGAGCGTATTATTCTAATGTTAGGGAGGTTTTGATAGTCAGTCTTTTCTCTAGAGATATACGTTAGGCAGTGGTCACTGAGGTCATCAGGCATAGTTCCTACTTTGTATGAGACATTAAGATCCTTTGAGGGGCTAATGTTAATACATTCTGTGACATCATGGTAGTGTATAGGTTTCCTATCATGTAGTCGAACCTATACAAGTTAGAACCACATATGGTAGAGACCATAAGTTTGAATTTGTAAAAGTTTGAGCGTTTGAATGGAAATCTCCATAAGCGAAGGTTTCCATTCAGTTCAATGTGGTGTGATCTCAGAGTTAGTATATTTAAGTAGCGGAGGGTGTGGGGGTGCAGGGGGGCTTTATTTATTGTTTTATGTAGTTGAAGTTCTGTAACTTTGAACATAATGGTTCGACCATTAGGTGTTCGGAGTTATGGAACTTTGGCTATGTGATATAGACCCTAGTGTATATACTTAACTCCTCATCTAGGACAGTTGCAACATCCTCAAATAAACGTAAGCAAATTTACTAGTCACAACCATCTTTAACAAATCATTTGGGTCATATCTTTATAAAAAAGAAGTTATGTAGTCACCATAATGTTCCATATGTGTTGTCCATTTTCTTCCTCAATTATTGGGTTTGGGTCCGATGCTCATATCCAACTCAGCCACTTTTTAAAGATACTAAGATCCGGCTTTTGAACTCTGCCTTACCCATAATGCCCCTGGCCACTACAATACCTCAGACTGAGTTTGTTGCTATTATATGCATTATAATCATAAAATATAACAAAAATGCTATGAGAGAAAAGTGATAGCTGAAAGATCAGCAGCTCAAACAGGAACTATGGTTCCCAACAACAATTCTGTTAGGTTTCTCCCAAAGTTATGGGCAAAGAGAAAGCAGGGAGGGAAGCTGAGGAAGAAAGAAAATGGACAACACAGACGGAATGTTATGGTGAGTACATAGCTTCTTCATCCGATGTTGTCATTTTCATTCATTCCTCAATGAATGGGACAAAGTCCCAGCTATGGTAACCTTGGGTGGCCCTCATGGAAGGATGTTCCTGAGAACCACAGAACCAAAGGAGGTCAATTTCTGGAGATGAAGCGTTTTCTCTGATGTGATAGTTTGAGATGGCTGCTAACTGAACCTTAACAGTGAAAAATCTTGCTCTGCATGAAAAATTGAGGCAAGGAAATATAAGGTAGCTGGAAGTAGAGTGGTAAAGGTATCTAACTCTCTCTCTGATGAGCCCAAGAGGAAACCCTTCTCCATTTACTTCTGTAAATTCTCCAAGTTGAAGGTTTATGAGAAGAGAGTAAGATTTTTTCCAACTGGGGAGGAAAGCCTTGAACATCTAGCCATCATCAGAATTGAAGAAACCATGTGGTCAACTTGAGGCTTGCAATGTCTGGGTGACTCTGCCCTGATGGGTGAGATGCGAGATCTGGACTGGGATCCAGCCTCCGAGGAGGATGTACTAGGTGAGACCAAAGGAAGAGGAACTAGACCTGTCAAGGCCAGAAGGGGGCAATGAGGATTACTGTGCTCTTCAACCAAAGTATTTTATGATGAAACTTGGGGAGAGGCAGGGGAGGATAAGCATAAAGGAGACCGGAGGGCCAAACATAGACTAGAGCATCTCTTGGTAATAATCTCTGAGGTGGGATAAGGGCAAAGAACCTGCTGCATTTGTTGTTAAGGGGGGAGATGCAAATAGGTCACAGCAAGGTTGACCCCATTTGTGGAAGACCTTGTTCGGCACTAACTGGTTGAAAGACCACTCGTGAGGCATGAGGATGATCCTGCTGAGATTGACAGCTAGAATGCTGGATTTACCCAAAATATGAGTCTCCACAAGAAAGTGGTTTGATGAGATCGCCCACTGCCATACTCTCATTGCTTCTTGACAAAGGGAGTAGGATTTGGTCCGCCCTACCCATCTGTTGATGTACCAGACTGTTAACATGTTGTCCATTTGTATCGCAATAGTCCCTAATGGGAGAAAGCTCTGAAAGGCCTGCAACACTAGAAGCACTGCTCTCATCTCAAGGACACTGATATGCAAATTGGTCTCTTATGGGAACCACATGTCTTAAAAGTCCATCCCAAGTAATGCCCCCACCCCAACTGGGAGCTATCCATAGTCAATGTGGAGTTGGAGAAGGAAAGATAAATGGATGACTCTGACCAATCTCCTCATAGTAAATCCACAAAAGATGAGAATTTCTGCAAGCCTGAAACAATTTTACCAGATGTTTTAAGGGATGATGAAGAAATGACTACTGGACTTCTAGGGTCCATTGAAGAATTCTCATGCAGAGATGAGCAGTGGGAATTAAAGTTATTGCCACAGCCATCAACCCTAGAGCTTTGAAGACCAGTTTTGCTGGGGGAGAAGGAACAGAAGAAATCTGTTTGACATGTGTCTTCAAAGCAAGAACTCTGTTTTGAGGCAGAAGAGCAAGAGAACTGACAGCGCCCAAGTGAACCCCTATAAACTCCAAGACCTGAACTGGTTGAAGTTGAGATTTGTGCATATTAATGGTGATTCCCAGCAAAAGAGATAACTAGAGTAAATAATCTCTGGCCTTTATAAGTAGATGCCACGTTGGTGCAGTAAGGAACCACTCATCTAAACAGGGAAACACTCTGAATTCAAGCAGTCTCAGGTGAGCTGCTACCGCTTCCATGCATTTGGTAAATGCCCTGTGAGCTGTGATGAGACCAAAAGGCAGGGCTCTGAACTGACAATGGTTGGCTCCCAGCCAGAAGTGTAGATACTTTCAGCTCCTGTTCATTTTGATGTAATAGTACACATCTTGAAGATCGATTGAGCACATCCAGTCATCCTTCTGAAGGAGTGGCAGAATGGACTGAACCATGACCATCCGGAATTTGGAATTCTTTACAAATTGGTTCAGATAACTGAGATCCAAGATAGGTCTCAGGTCCCATGTCTATTTTGGCACTAAAAAGAACCTTGAATAAACTCCAGATCCTGTTTGGTCTGGAGGGACTAATTGGATGACTTTTTTGACTAGCAACTTTCTGATCTCCTGAGCTACTAGCTCCCTCTAACTGGGTGGAATATTGGAGAGTGTCTTCCTTGTTTTTACAGAAATTTGTAAAAAGGGAATGAAATATACTCAGGATATGATCCTTTGCACTCAAGAGCCATTTGTGATGGCTATCCAGGCTTTTTGGTGCAAATATAAGTGCCACCCGATTGCCTCCAGACAGGAACAGTCAGGCAACCTTTCAAGAATGTTGGCTGGATTTGTCCGAGAAGGAATCTCAAGATCCTTGGTTTTGTGGACCCCCTCTGCTACATAGGTAATGTCTACCACTGTAGTTATTCCCCTCTCTTCCACTGGGAGAAAAATCTAAGTGTGATTTCTGTAAAGGGCCTTGAGATTTTCGCAACCACATTTTTTTCTGCCATGTTGATTCCTAAGGAGAGGTCTCTGCAGGGTAGAAAAGCGGATTCTGAAGGTAGACAAGATTTTTCCATCCCATTCACTGTGGGACACAGTCTCTTTAACTGTTGCCCCAAACAAAGATGATCCATCAAAGACAACATTGATGAATGATGCCTTGAAGGGCTCCGTAAAATCACACAATCGCATCGAGGCAAGTCTACTTATGGCTATGCCTGAACCGGTCGTCCATGAGGTACCTTCCGCTGCAAAAGAGAATAACCTAAAGGATGTGTTTGTAATCAGTTGCAAGATGGCCGGTCATGAGGAAAAAGACTTTTGTTCTTCTGCTGACATGGACCTTGGGGCAGAATTAAAGAGTTCCTTTACCAAGTCCCTCTGTAGCCTGGTGAAATATGCCAGGTAGTTCAGCAATCACAGGGCAAATGTCGCTGATACATACACTCACTTCCTAAACCTAACACCCTAGACTCTCTATTAGGGGGATGGACAGTGGAGCTTTGCTCAGCTAGCTCCTTTTTGGTGGCTGCTGCAAAAAACATGACATCTACAGGAATCCCTTTAGTCCAGTACTGTCTATCAGCAGGGGCACTTAAAATTTTGTCAGAGCATTTGGGAACAGGTTCCAGAGAGTCTGGTTCCTTCCATGCCCAGGGGAAATAAGGTCTATAATCTCGTCCGCAATGGGGTTAACCCAAGATGCAGATGGATCAGACCCAAAGGTTTCCAAGAACATCAGTTCCTCCTGGAAAAGGGTTTGGTAAGACCAACCACATTTCTGGCGAAGTATCTCTACGATATCTCCAAACGAGACATCTTCAGGTGGAGATCTGGGGGACCGTTCCCCTTCAACAAAATCAGTGTCTTCTGTGAGGAATTCCTGTAGGAAATTCAAATGCTTCCTCTTGCATGTCCTCTTCTGATGGACCTCCTCAGTGGGAAGTTACGGGGAGGTATCGGAAGAGATGGGGAGTTCCCTGGTGGGAACCGCTTGGAAGCTCATTTGGGCTGGCTGTCCCTGAGCTGTAGGATGCGAGGACTCAGACACAGGATTCAAAGAGAGAATAGGGGCAAGTATCCAAAGAAGGGAGAGTCAAAACTACTCTGGAATGAGAGAATGCACTCTCCACCACCTCAAATGCAGGTGGACCAGGAGAAGCCAAGGACAATCTCACCAGAGTAGAGGTTCCAGAAGCAGATAATCCCCAAGCCTAACCAACCCTCCACTCTGAGGGAGGAATCAGAGGCAAGCTATCCAGTGCTGAAGCTCCAAGAGAAAGCGATGGCTCTGAAAACTTTGGAGGTGAAGTCAACCCCTTTGATCCAATGCTGATACACTGATTTGGCAAGCTGTTGTGCTCCAACAGTGTCTGAGCCGATCGGGTCAGGGAAATAGCCAGAGTCGAAGATGAAATAGCCTTCAGATCTGTCGTTTCGACTCTTGGGGATCTCGGATCCAAGGACTCCAAAACGGCTGGTCAGATCAGAGAAGGAGTAAGTACAGGGTGGAAAGAAGGCTGATGGTGCATGGCTTCAATGGGAGACGGAGTTGCCAAGACCCCCATCTTGATCTGTGTTCTGAGGAATTTTCTCATCATCCTATCCACCTCCAACTCAGACAGACTATGGGAAGACCTAACGAAAGAGGATGTGGAAGGTGGCCTTGACAACTTTTTGGGAGTCTCTTGTAAAAAAGGGCACCTTAATATTGGAGATTCAGATCTCAGATCTTAAGATCCCATGTCCCACTGAAAAAGTTCCCTAATTATTTTAATTAATTTTTACTTATAGTCCAAATTAATTTTTACTTATAGTCCAATGCCCTCTCCTGGACATTTTACATAAAAACATAGTACAAACAGCTACATAAATTCTCAAAAGAGCACACACTACAAGCATGGCCTAAAACCAAAGAATATATTAAAATAATAAAATCCTAAAAATGCAAAAAAAATGCATGGTTCCATTCATGGAGTCATAAAATACATGCGTATAAAGATTGTCATGTAGGTTGGTGTCTAAACAGGGATTCCATCTTGGATGCCCTACTCAGAGTTGGCAACCAGTTCCAAAGAACCAGAGTAAGACAGCTACACCTGCAATCCCAGATGTCTTCAAACAGGTCTTTGGAATGGCTAACCGCCCTCACTCCACTGATCTAAGTTGTCATACAGATGCACAAGTACAGAGAAACTCTTACTCACAGGCAAGAGCTACATAATTTCAAACTCATTAGGTGAAGGAAGGAATTTAAAAAATACACATATCTGTAACTTGCAGGCACCACAAATCAGAGAACACAGGACTGATATGATGCACTCCGGCTGTGCCAATCAACAACCTAGCTACAGAATTCTGTATCCAATGCAAGCAGGCAAATCACCATTTATAAGCCCCAAGAGCAGAGCACTGTAGTAGTCAAGGTGGGGAAAGAAACATAGCATATATTATTGTTGCAAAGTGCAATGGCAGAATGCTGTATTTCCATATTCTTGCAGGGATACCAGTGAGATTGCTAGGTCTGTGGTCCAAGGGTCAGGTATGGCTTCTCCCTTTTAGACAGGAAACAGAGTGGCCTACTGCTGCAGCCTGGAGAGATGGCCTGAGGAAAGAGGCTTTTTCTTAAGTAAATGTAAAATGGTCTCAGACTACATTTTACAGCACTAGGAATATTTCTTGAGATAGTACTGAGGCCCACTGAACTAATGTTCTTGATTTTGACCAAAGCTGCTTCAGTTTGATCAGTAGTCTCACCCTCAGTCAGCTCCTGTAAGGTATAGGCTTGTACTTGCCAGGATTTTTCTCTAACACATTGGTTATGTCCATCAGGGGGTCTTGCTAGCCCTATAGCAACATTTCTGGGAAATTTGGGACTAGCCCACCTGGTCCATGTGTTTTATACTCCCTAAGGGTAGTCAAATTCTTTTTCTATCTCCCCATCCTTAGTGTTGGTATCTGTCTACTGTTCTCCCCACTCTGCCCTGCTTATCTCACAACATAACACCCTCTCCTTGATTTTCTTTATGAAGACTAAATCAAGTATGCACTTGGTGCCCTCTGCTTTTTCTCAGTCATCTGTGATTTCCTTCTCATCATTGTTCAGCCTGGCCAGTTTGTCCCTCTCTTCTTTCTTTCCACTATCTACCTAAAAGCCTTCATTGCCCTTTCCTGATTCCTTCTGCTATCTGCTTTTCAACTCTTACCTCTGCTACCCTTACAAACTTTATTTTTTGTTAGTCATTTAGTACTGTGCCTTCTTCACCCTCCCACCTGCTGCCTTTCAAACTGCTATACACACTACTTTTAACTGTAACAGCTAGCCCTGCCTTAATAGGTAGCCACAATGGCTTTCCCTTCTTTTTGGCTCTTTTGCAAACCCTTTTGTCCTAAGCCATGAAATCGCAATCCCTGATATACTGCCACACAGCGACTATATGTCTGAAGATCATACAAGTGTTTGACATTAAAATGTCTGAATACTTAAGGGCAATTTACTTAGCTGAAAACAAATACTGAAACTCGTTGTAATAATAAAGTATCTTTTGCAGGAAGACCTCACCTTGCTATACCCCAAACCTTGCTATATATACCGCTTGCTCAGAGGTGACTTTTGCCTAACATACAAGGCCATGTCAAACCCAGATTTGATGAATATGCTTCACCTCAAAAAATCTAGATCCATCAGAGCCACAAGGGCGGGAGACTTAAACCTTGACACGGCTATTAATAGGACGTGCTGGAGGGATAGATTCATCACCCAAAGACTCCCTATGCTGTGGAACAAAATCCCGGTACATGTGAGGCAGAGCACCTCGCTGGCCTTGTTCAAGAGAAATCTTGACCAATGGATGGGAGATCGCAGATATACCCCAGGGATTACCTCAGTGTCACTGCTCGACAGAGGCACAGCAAAATAATGGGTATAGTTCCCCATACTAAAGGGGTGGCATAAGCCACAAAACGATGGGCTAGGCTTGTAAATGCCCTCGGGCAGATAGCCTAGTATGAACCTATGAACCTATGAACCTATATATATATATATATATATATATTATATATATATATATATATATATATATATATATATATATATAAATAACCTCTAATTCTGCTGTACTTCAGAGTATGGGGAATTCTCCAAATAACAAAACAATATCACTCCAGTGTTCGTACACATCAGTGATTAACACTTGCTGTACAATCTTCTGCCCTATATCCTCCCACAGCTACAGTCTATTAATTTGCTCACAGGAAGGCACACCACTGTCAGAGCATACTGTACCCTATGAAATCTCCCATTATTGTCTTCGTATTTGTATTCTTAAAGTTGCTCTGTACTCTAAATCAGTTAATGGACCTTAACCTGAGCTTCCACAAGATCCTCTGTACTGACTATGACCTCTAATAATTTCCTTAAGCAGCAAACTTCAGCACGCTTCAGTACTACAAAAATTTAAATAATAATCTGCCATGTACATTGACTAGTAGTACAAGCTTTGCTGGTTTTAAAATGAATTTGTCCTGCAGTTTCTGTATTTACAAAATGGAAGGCCAAATTGCCAACACAAAATGGAAACAAATACATTTTAACTTTCTTATTGTTTTAATTGTTCACCCACTAAGTAAACAAAACTGTAAAGAAAAAAAGAAATCTGTACAGAAATCAGTCACAAGGTTTTGCTGCCTACTATTTGTAAACAGAAAATGCATACAGGAGAATATATAATGAAAGCAGTTGATGTGATAGCTGCTGAAAAGAAACATTACCTTTAACTAAAGCTAACCATACCAGCTCTAGTTTGCTTGGAATAAGTTAGTTAAATAAAATTCAGTAACACCTGGAAGAAGTAAAGCAGGGAGGCATGATGGTACATCAGTTATTGGTCTTGCCCACAAGCACTATAATGTCTGATTTGGCTCACAATTTGATGACTTTTTTGTAGACCATGCATAGCCTTCTTGAGTACGCATTCTTAAGGGTCTCCAGTTTTGTTTGTTTGTGTCTTTCGGCTTTTCCCAGTTAGGGGTCGCCACAGCGGAACTCCGGTCCGCTAATGATTGGTAGTGGATTTTTATGTACCGGGTTACCGGCCCTGACGCACAACCTTCAACGAAGGCACACCCCATTCACGTATGCCTCCACACACTCTTAAGGGTCTCCAGTGTCTTCTCTGAATCAGTAGGCATAGCCAGAAGGGTAAGAAAAGGCAAGTCTACAAACTAGCAGTAGATGAGTAAATGTGTGTTAATCCTATGATGGACGGGACTCCTATCCAGCATTAGTTCTACTACTGTCCATCATTGAGAAGCTCCATCTCCTCATGTCAGTGTATATTCCATAATATGGGCATTAGAAAATGACTGAATGAAAAAGTAAGGCACACAATCTAAAAGTGAAGCCTACATAAGGTGCTTATGAAACAAGAAATAGTTTTAATAGAAATAAGTATGAAACAAAGAATAAAAGGTACTAATTATTATCCATACAGGTGAAAAATTTAGATTTGTCATGTCCAGATCAGTTTCTTATGTTATGCACTCTAAGGAAGAAGAGAAAATAAACAGTGTTAAAATAAAAATAATTACCCTATAATACATTCAGAAAAGTCTGGTGACTTTGGCACATCTAACCAACCAACGATGTTAGATTTTTTTGGACTCTGCACTAGTATATACTGAAACAGTCAAACATGGATGGACTGCTTCATCTCTCTCTCTCTCTCTCTGTATATATATATATGTATATATATATATATATATATATGTATATATATGTATATATATATATATATATATATATATATATATATATATATATATATATATATATATATATATATATATATATATATATATATATATATATATATATATATATATATATATAGATGTGTGTGTGTGTGTGTGTGTATGTATATGTACAGGGATTTTGTCATACTATTGAAGAAGATTGAGAGACAGCTGTGTGTTGTAGTGGTCACGATCTTTCCACAGGCAGGATATGTAATAGTAAAAAATGTAACACCAACCTCAACATGGAATGATCAGAAAAAGTGATTCAACCACATTATGTATTATGTGCATGGTGGCCACGAATGGAGCAAGGTGTCAATGAAGAAGTAATGAAGTTCAAAAATGTTAAGCAAACAGTGACAGAGCATTCAACGCACCTTTTCACACCTAAAAATAGCTTAAATGCAATGATCTAATCTACAGGTAGACTATAATGGCCAATTCCTTGAGAAATATGACTTTGTTTTGACAGAAACTCACTAAGTAGATGGGTATGCATACTATGAACTATTTTATTTCACACACAGTCACTTAAAACAGACTTAAACTTTAGCATACATTTTCTGAAAATGGAAAGTGGAATATGCAAACATGAAGCCAACTAAATTCACAAGGCAGCTAACACTTCACCTTGCATCAAATAGCCATTCAAAAAATATACTCTCTGAAGGATAAGAAGAGGTGGAAGAAATTTAAACATAAGACTGTGGAAACAAGATTATTATGGTTCTCAGATGAAGACAGGTTTATTTCTGAATTGAGTGCATACAGCAAGAAGGCTGTGACTCATGTTTGACTTGCTTCTGCCAGATACTCTGGTATTTCTTTTTGTTCTCACTGAAATAATTCTTTCATTCTGGCAGTGGTATCAGAAAAAGACAACTCTTCATGAGGGAAATTTGAATAAGAACTCTCTTCACAGTTAGATTCTTCATTCTGTGAAGTGAAACTTGAGAAACACAGTCCAAGTCCAAGTCTAATTCACGTCCTTCAGACTGGGAATCAGTATCCGAGAGACAGGAAAATCTTTTGTTTTGCCTCTTCCTTATGTTCTTTAGGAAAGTAAAGACGTCCAATTTTATGTTTCTTTTTTTTCCTGAGATACCCCAGGAAAAACAGCAGCTTAAAGATGGTCTCTTCCCAGAGAATGAAGCTGTTCAGAGTGGCTTTGCAAAGAAGCATCTCCGGTCTTTTCCATGATGCTGTCAATGATGCCCCCCCCCCCAAAAAAAAAACGCAGCTGAACAGCTACAGTGATATGTTGCTGAGGTAAACCTTTTAGTGACTACCAGTAAAAATTCCAGCTATTGCCTCAAACATATTTTTTTAATTGAAAAGAAACATTTTTCTTCACAAAAATTGGTGATGTGGAAGGTAAACCTCAAAGGGGTACTTCTCTACCCAGCTTTGTAGAAGCACTAATCACCTTTGATAAGCCGACAGAAGAATACACTTTTTGGTGGCAAGAAACTTCTGAAGTCTGGTTCCCTAGCCCCCGATTTTATTCTGCTTCTCTCATGCAGGGCTATGGTTAGGGCTTTGGACCTGGTCAGCTGGTGTCATCCTTGTCAGGATGTCCCATATAGCTTAGACTACTACAGCAGTGATCTAATGGCAAACATCTAGAATTATTGCTCTAAACATATCTCTGGTAAAACTGAGAATTGTTTACATGTGTCTTACAATGTGATCACTGTTTATGATTTGACTATGTGAGGGCATGTCAATCAAATAAGAACCAGATTCAAAGATGATAGACAATAACGATAATCTGTGAATCTGAGAAACAACAGTGAAGATTTCTTGAGCAGCACAGATGTTCCAATACACTTGTTACCAGATACATTTGATATTCCTAGAGAAGCTGCAGTTGGAGAGCCCAAAGACAATAAAGAGCCCCCTATTTGAGTCCATAATGGCATAAAATGGACATTTATTTCAGCTTTGCTTGTTGCCACTCTAACCAATTTTCTACTAATGAAAGGCACCCACCTACTCAACTAAAATACTATTTTAGAAAATGGGAAAACTTTTTTCTGCATAAACACAAGGTTGTATTCTGATTATTTTGAAAGCCTGGTAATCTACTCAGACTTTTTTTAGTTAGACTATGACAGTCAATCCATGAAATGGTAAACTAATATTTTATTGCTGATGAATGCTCTACGGTGAACATTGTATTGCACTTCAAGTTTTCAAAAGTCATGCTATAGAACCAAATATTTCCATGGACTAAAATTTGAGTATACAGAAAGAACTCTTAGAATAAGAAAAAAGGGTGTGTCTCAGTTATTAAATAGATAACCCTGTTGCTTCACAACTATTAGTGTAAGCATTTTACTGTCAAGTACATCTAATTAATTCCCAACTCTAATTTGTTTTGATCTTCTTCCTTACTCAAGTTTGATCTAATGCCTCAGCAAAATTCCATCTAGACATTTCTGCGCTACTATAAACGGTGAGTTTGCTATTATTCCTTTTGTCTTGCATTCTGACATTTTTTTAAGCTGCTAAATTATTTTAAGGTGTTTGAACTTTATGTCATGCAGTAACACGTAATTCCATTTGAAATTCTGTTCACAAAGCTGGTGCTCTACAAATACCCACACCAGGGACATACAGCTACACTAACAAATAAAGCAAGACTCGCTAGATAAAGAGATTTTATAGCTCATTGTATTCTCAGTCTATGGAATAAGTTTTCACTACAGGCCAAAGTACTACTTTGCTTACTTTTACTGCTAGTCTTGATGACTCAATGGCTCTTATAACAAAAATTTACCCCAGGGTTATTATGTACGACTGCTCAATTTGTGAGGTGAACACTAAGTGCTCAAAATGAGCGGCAAGAACTTTTAAGTGTGACTACTTGGAGATGTATATAACTAGGCACCTTATTGCCCCAGTGATCATTAATCTAGTATTCTTGCTATGTTCACTAGATAACAACAGTACTTTACTAAAGTCACATCACTACAGATGCAGTAATTCATGGAAAACACATATGGCTTCAAAGTTGTTTTAAAAAATGTAAAATTAAATTGGAGGAACGAAAATCTATTAAGGCTTCACATCATAAGTCTTAGTCACAGTTCCTATCTTACTGTACAACATTGGGCAGCTCTGTAAAAATGTGTTGCGTATGGTGCTGTAAAAAACATGCACATTTGGGTTTGTTCAGTATATTTGAATGTAAAGTGTCTGACTTGATATAAAGCAAAAAAAAGACAACTAAGATAAAGGAGAATGATATGTGGAGACTGATGCCTTCGGAAGAAAGACAGCTGAAACTCAAAAAGGCTGACATATTAAAAAAAAAAAAAACCACACAAAAAACATTATTCCATATCATCACACATTATACATACATTCTCCAACTGGGTGCTCAGGATGTCCATCAGTAGTTAGTCATGTCCTTCCTCTCCCTAGTTCCCCCTCCCCCAAGCTGCATCCCTTGGTGTGCCACTTGCTCACATGCCTCTGTCTTATAATACCTCAATATTTGCTTCAATACTTGCATGTCTTTCTAGTTTGTCCCTCCATTTTTGCTCTTCTGTAGAACTTTCTGATTATTTCCCTTCCACTAGACATTGGTTAGTCTTCCAGTTTCTGGCAGAAGTGCTCAATCTACATCACTAGCATTCTTAAGTATTTCATTTATTTATGTTCCTACCTATTTTCTCCCTTCATGCCACACATAAAGAACTTTCACATCTGTTCTCATATATTTTCTACCATATCTTTTTGCCCCCTGACCTCTTTCACACAGCTGCACTTCCAAAACATGTATGCTATCCCTATCCCATTTTCCAAACATCAACATGTATCAGTCACCCTCCTCCTCCCCTTTACCAGTCTGTTTAGAGTTTGGAACCATCTCTGAAGTATTCTTAAACTCTGGTCCTAGTAGTTGAGGAACTCTTTTGATGCTCCTTCTGCTTTCATGAGTTAGTCCAACCTTTCCTCTGTTAACTTCCATACTTACTCTTTCATCCAATCTTGCTGCATCTAGAGTATCATGGTTTTGCCCTCCCTCTTCTTCAACAGCATGTAGATTTTTCTTCACCTCTATTTCTTCATTTCTTTCCATTCTCTCTGATGGACTATTCTCCCCATTTTTGCACTGGCCACCATTCATGTTTTTTGTACTTTCTTTGTCTCTTTTCTCCATTTTTTTATTATTACCATGTAATGTTGGCATTCTTGCATAGGTAGGCCTTAATGTTCCTTTAGATCAGTCATACATTTTATGATGGGATTCCCTGACTATTATTTCCAAGTAACTTATGTTTGTTTTTGTTCTCTCCATATATTCTCTTTCCTCTCCTTTCTCCATCCCTCCTTGCCCAGCAGTTGGTTTTGACCTTACCACGCCCTTAATGTTGATCCATTTTGCTATATCTAATATGTTTTTGTGTCAAAATTTTTACCATTCTTTTGAGCCATTACCACCACCATGGAACCTACCTTTTCCCCTCTCATCTTCATATCTAATGCAACATGTCATAAGTTAGGGCTTATGTTGTTGGTATGCACCACAGCCCCCATCCTTCTCCACCCCACCCCCCTCAGAAGTCTCAGCTCTTATTTTTTGACATCCTGTGAGCTCTCTTTCCCTCTACAATTTTTTTTATTCTTTTGTATCTCTTCCAAGTCTGGTTCACTTATTCTTCTTATCATGTGGGCAATTGTGTATCATCATTCTGACTAATTTGCTCATCCTTAAAATAAACAGTGGCTAAATTACAGCCACACCTCTCCAAACACGAATATAAAAATACGTTATCTCAGAAATAGCTGCTGAAAGCAACTGAATGGCAATAGTCCAAAATTTATTGAAAAGGTCAAGTGCTTTTGTCCCAGTGGGTGAATGGAGACTTCATCAGAACAATAATCTATCTTCCTCAGCAGGGTTAAATAGACTCATCAACCAACCAAAATGACATTAATTAATACTAATTAGTATTTAAAAACTTGATTTAAAAGTTCCAACATTATGTATAAAAATGACCCTAAAATACAAATCCTCTATGGTTCATTAAAATGTACATAAATATATTTCATACAACATAAGATAAAATAACATTTTCCCTAAAAGTGTGATAATAATAGCAAAAATAACGTATTAAAAGTGAATGCCTACCCCATCATAATATTTCAAATAAATATAAGAGCATGTACCCCCAACAAAACACATCTAATGTGACTGAATATTTAATCTAGAATTCTTGTGCCCTTATCTTTAAAGACACACAGTACTGATAAGCTTTCATTAAGCCCTGGAGGGTTGGTAACATTCAATCTTAACTGCCACTGTAGTTCTTGCTTCTCTAATTCTAATTCCTACCAGCCCCCTCTAGGGTTAATAGGTATAATATCTAACATATAAAACACAAAACTTCCACCAGCAGACAAACCACACTATTAGCCAGGAACCAAAACAGAATACAGAAAAAAGCATCAGTGTGGAAACACAGCAGTGACAGTTCAAAATATCCAAAGGTAAAGTAGGCAGCAAACAGCAGGCAGCAGGTAGAATAAATCCAAGTTAAATGTGTATACAAACTGGTAAGCACTTTAGCTACGGAATCTTAGCTTCTTCAGACCTTAATAAAACAGCATCTTCTCTGAACATTTATATAAAAATGTCATAATACACAAATCAATCAGACACTAAAACTAATAAAATAATTAAATAGTTAAAACTGAACTCCCTGAAGAAAGTAACCCAGTAAACGGGGTTAAAAAAGAACTTATGTACTCACCATAACGTTCCAGCTGAGTAGGTAAATTCATTTGTCAGCAACCTGTGGGTATCGGATCCGTCCTGGATCCGAGCCGGTAGCTTTCCAAGTTAGAGATCCGAGCTCCAAGCTCATCCCCCTTACCCATAACACCCTGCTACCTCCCTCCAGTCCTCAGATCGAGTTTGCCCAATTACCAGACAACACCAAGACAAACAATACTTGAACATCCTAACCTGATGCATACCAGGACTGAATCATTCTATCATTCAGGTCACGAAAGCCAGGTTAGGGGGAAGGAGGGGGGTCAGCTGCTGGCACATGAAGTTACCTACTCAGATGAAACGTTATGGTGAGTACATAACTTCTTTATCTGAAGTAGTTAACTTCATTTGATCAGCAACCTGTGGGACAGAGTCCCCAGCTACCAAAAAACTTGGGAGGTCCTCAAGGAAGAATATTCCGAAGCACTGCAGAGTCAAAGGCCGCCCTCCCTCTGGATATCAGATCTAATTTATAATGCAAAATAAAGGTATGAGAAGAAGCCCAAGTAGCCGCAGAACAGATGTCACCCAAGGGAACTCTTGACTAAAACGCAGCAGAAGTAGCCATAGAATGGGTAGAATATGCATGAACCTGCAAGGGCTCCGGCCGACCAGAAATGTTGTATGTGAGCAAAATGCAGTGAGATATCCATCTAGCTAGAGTCACCTTCGTTACTGGTTTACCCAAGAATGGCTTAGCAAAAAAAAACAAAGAGCTGCTCCGACTTGTGAGAGGCAGCTATTCTGTGCAAGTAAAAGTGCAATTGTCTAAGCACATCTAATGAATGCAGTCTGTACTCCCCCTTGTTCTGATAGTTAGGGAAGAAAACAGGCAGATTAATGGATTGGTTGATGTTAGCCTCTGAAGCCACTTTAGGTAAGAAGGAAGGATTAGTCCTGAGAGATAATCTGTCCTTATGGAAGACAAGATACGGGGGTTTAGTACAAAGGGCCTGAAGCTCAGATACCCTTCTAGCTGAGGTAATAGCAATTAAAAAGGCAATTTTCCAAGACAAGAACTTCAAGTCAACCGAAGCTGCAGGCTCAAAGGGTGGACCAGTTAGAGCCTGAAGGACTAAGGTTAGGTCCCATGGAGGAACCACATTCTTGACAGGAGGTCTTAAAAGAAAGGTGCCATTTAAGAAAGTCTTACAGATCTTAGTTGAAGCTAAAGGACCAAGATTGTTCCCGATGTGGAAGTGGGAAATGGCCGCCATTTGAACCTTCACAGTAGAAGAACTGGCCCCTTGATGGAAAATGTGAGATAGAAATTCAAGTACTGCTGGAATGGGAGCTGTAAAAGGGTCCAAATTCCTATGCCAGGCCCAGATGGAAAAACACTTCCATTTACTGTTGTAGACCTTCCTGGTAGAAGGCTTATGCGCCGCCACCAGGATGGATTTAACTACGGACGAGATACCGGGAGTCCTAGCCACTAACAGAACTGGATCAACCAAGCCGAGAGCTTGAGGTCGTCCAGATTCGGAGTATTCAATTCCGAAGGATGAGAGATGAGATCCGGAATGGGATCCAAGATCCAAAGAGGAGCTATGAGATGAGACAGTAGGTACAGGAACCAGGTTTGACGAGGCCAGAATGGAGTTATGAGGATAACCTTGCTCCCCAACCGACGAGCTTTCTGTAAGAAATTTGTCATTAACGGGAGGGGAGGATAAGCATTAATAAGACCGGATGGCCAAGCATGAACTAGAGCGTCTCTGGGGCTCTCCCCCGGCGGGGGAATTAGAGCGAAAAACTCTCTGCACTTTGCATTCGAAGGTGATGCGAAGAGATCGCATCAAGGTTGACCCCATTTGAGGAAGATCTGTTTCACTACTAAGGGGTTCAGAGACTACTCGTAAGGCGAAAGGATAGTTCGACTCAGCTTCTCCTCTAAAATGTTGGACCGACCCGGAATGTGCGTTGCTTGCAGAAAACGGTTGGTGGATATCGCCCACTCCCAAACTCTCATGGCCTCTCGGCAAAGAGTGTAAGACCTGGTCCTCCCTCTGTTTGTTGATGTACCAGACCACTGACATGCTGTCTGTCTGAATTGCAATAGTCCCCAGAGGAAGAAGGGCATGGAGAGCTTGCAACGCTAGAAGCACTGCCCTCATCTCCAGAACATTGATATGCAGAACGGTCTCTGAGTCCACGTGCCTTGGACAGTCCTGCCCATGCAATCCCCCCACCCCCACCCCAGGCGAGAAGCGTCCATGGTCACCGTGGCTTGGGGTTGAGGCATCAAAAATGGCCGCCCTTCCCGAAGCTCTCGAGAATGGAGCCACCAAAGTAGGGAGTACCTGCAGACTCTGCTGAGGGGAATCGGGGAGTCCAACGATGTCAAAGGATGGACCACTAGACCTGTAAGTTCCACTGAAGAACCCTCATGTTCAAGCGGGCTAGGGGTGAAAGATTGATAGCTGCTGCCATGGACCCTAGGGCTCTCAGGACTAATTCTGCTGGTGGGGCCGGGTATTGCAGAAGTGCTAAGATGTGGAGAGTTAAGTTGCGGAGTCTGTCTGGTGTCAAGAAGGCCTTGGACTGAAGTTTGTCTATTCTGGCCCCTATGAAGTCCAGGACCTGAACAGGTTGAAGGGATGATTTTTTTGTAATTTATAGTGATCCCCAACTGGTGGGCCAACAGCAGGAAGCAATCCCTGGCTGAGCATAGTAGATGCCTGGTGGGAGTGGCGAGGAGCCAGTCGTCCAGGTAAGGAAAGACCTGTATTCCCTGAAGCTTCAGGTTGGCCGCTACAACTGCCATGACCTTGGTGAACATCCTGGGGGCTGTGGTGAGGCCAAAAGGGAGGACCCTGAACTGATAATGGCTGCCCTCCAATGGAAAGCGGAGAAACCTCCTGGATCGCCTGTCCATGAGAATGTGGTAGTACGCATCCTTGAGGTCTATGGAGAACATCCAGTCGTTCTCCTGCAGAAGGGGGAGAATCAACTGAAGAGTGACCATCCGGAATTTCTCTTTGGCAATGAACAGGTTCAATGCAGACAGGTCGAGAATTGGTCTCAAGTCCCCCGTCTTTTTTTGGCACCAAAAAGAATCTGTACTAATTGCCCGACCCGAACTGGCTTGGGGGGACGTGCTGGATGGCTATTTTTTCTTAGCAGCTGCTTTATTTCTAAAGCTGCTGCCTCCCTCTGATTGGGTGGAACATCGGGGAGGCACCTCAACTGAGGGGGAAGATTTATGAAGGGGCTAGAGTAACCTCTGGATATTATTCGGAGCACCCAGCGATCTGTCGTAATGGACTCCCAATGTGCTAGGTGTTCCGAGAAACACCCCCTGACTGCCTCCAGAGAGGAGCAGTCGGGGAACCCCTCAGGGTTGCTGCACGGGTCAGTCGGAAAAAGGTTCCCTCGACCCGAAATTCTTCACCCCCCCCCTCTGCCTCTGGGCCGGCGTCCACCTTGTCCTCCCCTGCCTCTGAAGGATGAAGGGTCCGGAGCATAACGGGACTGCTGAGATTTCCGGAACCACATCTTTTTTTGTCCTCTCTGGTTCCTGGAAAAGGACCTTTGAGGAGCCGAGAAGCAGATTCCGACGGGAGACAGCGTCTTCACATCTTTCTCGCTCTGGAGCAGCGTATCGTGGATGGTCTTGCCAAACAGTGTAGAACCGTCAAAGGGGGCGTTCGCGAAGGACGCCTTGAAGGGTTCCGCAACGTCACAAAGTCAGAGCCAAGCATGACACAGTAAGGCGATGCCCGCTCAGCTGGCTCTAGCTGCCCACTCCGTGGCATGGGAGAGAAGCCGCATAGATGTGTTGGATATCGATTTTAGAGTGGCCATGCAAACCAAGAAAGTTTGTTTGTCCTCGGCCGACAGGGACTCCGGGGGAGACCCAGCATACTCTTTTACTAGATCCCGCTGAAGCCTAATCACGTGTGCCAAGTAATTCAGTGCCCTTATGGAAAAGGCGGCTGAAGCAAACATCCACTTTCCGATGCGATCCATCGTCCGACACTCCTTGTCGGGAGGATGGCCCGAGGAACTATCCTGTACCAGTTCCTTCTTGGTGGCAGCCGCCACCACCATAGCATCTACAGGGGAACCTCTACCCCACGCTGCCTTGTCTGTTGGGGGACGAAGGATCTTATCTGGTCTCCTGGGGATTGTCTCTACAGTGTCCAGCTCCTTCCACACCCTGGTAGTAATTAGGTCTACCAGGGGGTCGGCCGGAAGTGACACCCAAGAGGTAGACGGGCCTGCGTCAAATGCCTCCAGAAACACTGACTCATCCGAGGAAGGTTTCTGGGCTGACAACCCCCCTCTAATGCACAGCATCTCCGTAATGTCTCCAAAGGAGACGTCCTCAGGGGGGTGACCTGGGGGAACCTTCCCCTTCCTCCAAGTCAGTGTCTTCCGTGAGGGACTCGGGGGAGTCCAAGTGCCTCCTCTTACACTTTCGTTTGTGAGGGACCTCCTTGACGGGACTGTCCGAGGAGGGCTCACCAACGGGGACATGCTCCTCTACAGGAACTAGCTGAGGCACAGACGCAGGCTGTCCCTGGGGTTGGATGATGGAAGACAGGCCCATCTGCGAGGGAATGGCAGGTGGATCCATAGCATGAGCTGGGGACCTCGAATCCCTCGGGAGGACTCTCTCCACCACGTCGAAAGCCGAAGGTGAACCACTCTCCCTGGGATCTGAGAGCAGCCCCCTCGGATCCGATGTGTGGAGCTGAAGCGATCGGACCCGAAAGGGAAATGTGCTCAAACCACATCGGAGCCGAAGACACACTCACCCCTCCAGATCCGGGGTTCGGCTCATGGCCCCGAGAGCTTGGATCTGAAAAAAGACCCGATAAACTTGAAGGTAAGGCTGGCATCGAAGTAGTGATTACTATCGGTGCCGACTCCCCGGCTCCGAGGCTACTCGGATCTGACGGCTCCGAAACCCGATAATGGATCGAAGAAGGAGCAATAGGGGCAAAGAAGGGGGGGAGGCAAGAGCACTCCCATCTGCATCTGGGCCTGAAGGAAGCGACGCATCATCCGGTCCATGTCCGTGTCAGAAAAGCTTCTCGTAGACCTAGAAGAGGCCACCTCGACGACCTCGAAGGTGGCCGGGGCTCCTCCTCCAGTTTCGGAGAGAAATGTGGGGAACGGAGCCGAGAGGGGGAGGACCCAGGAACCTTCAAGGGAGAATAGAGCTGCTTAGCTGGAGGGGCCGAGGGGGCTGAGTCGGCCCGCTGCTTGTGGCTCCTATGCCTCTCCCTGTCTTTGTCTCTCTCTTTCTCCCTCTCTCTGTCTCTCTTCTCTTTCTTTCTAGGGTCCCTCTCTCCCTGGGACACAGTGGGAGTTTTAGTCCCAGCCAGGGGAGCAAGAACCGTTGGATGAACAGCCGCGACTTTCGCCACTGAGGGAGAGAAGGAAGAAGTAGAATCCGCTGGTAAAAGGCCCGCTAAGATTAACTTGTTCCTCCTGTCTCTCAGAGCCCAGGGATTAAAGGCAGCACATATCTGGCAGCCTGATGTCAAATGTGCAACCCCCAGGCAAAGAATGCACTGAGTGTGGCCATCGGCTGGGGACAGCTTAAGGCTACACTCAGAGCATTTAGAAAAGATGGCCTTAGGGCCTTCGGCCATGTCTACACAATCACACTCCCTAACACACAGATAAGGGGAAGGGGAGAACTAAAGTTAAATTAAACTAAACTAAACTAGTCTAAGGATCAAATATCACACACGCACGCTTTTTAACATGGTAAAAAGGTAGAGAAAATTCCTATCCTTATCTTACCTAAATGCAAGGAGCTCATCACTCGTGCTTATAGAAGCAGAGGAAAACGAGATCTGGGGACTGGAGGGAGGTAGCAGGGTATTATGGGTAAGGGAGAGAAGCTTGGAGCTCGGATCTCTAGCTTGGAAAGCTGCCAGCTCGGATCCAGGACGGATCCGATACCCACAGGTTGCTGATCAAATGAAGTTAACTACTTCAGATCATTACTTTTCCCTTCTCCTTCTGGCTTTTAAAACAGGCTTCAAGGGTACAAAACTCATTTAAGCCTAACCCCATATGAGAACATAGTTTGGCTATCCATCTTACTTCACATCTCTCTGTTTCAAAAGAAAACCTATGTGCATTACCTTGCATCTGAACATGTTTAGCTAAGGCACTGACAGTGTTACCTTTATTTATACAACATATATGGCCCTGACCCCTAATGCGTTCACAAAACCAATGGCTGGTTTTGCCGACATAAAATGAGCTGCACTGCTCACAGTTAGCTAAATGAACAACATTCAAGGTGTTACAGTTCGCCATAACATTTAAGAAAATGTTTCTTTCCTGTCTATGAATTAAAGTTATTACCCTCTCTGACATACTGACAGAAATTACAACTGCCACATTTTTGATACCCTCTCCCCATTGTCCATAGCCCAACCTGTCCGGAAAACACAACAACCTCTTTAAATTTGCCATATTATTGTAATAAAACTTAGATGCTTCAGTAGATGAATCAGAAGTTAAAATATGCCAATTATTTTTAATTGCATCAGTGACCATATTTATATCGTTAGAAATAGTAATAGGGACTCAAGTTGTTGCCCCTTCTAACTTGTCTATGTGGGTCCCAGGTGGGGGTCATAAAATAAAGTCTTTCAACACTCTTCCTAAGCTGGCGGGCACCACACATACCCTTAGCTATATCAGTCCCTTTATACCCCCATCCTCAAAATCATCCTTCAGGGTCAAGATTAATTCCTCAAAGTCCTGGTCTTTGAGATGTAGTCTAGAGACCCTTAACATTTGTCCCTTCACCACATTCACAAACACATGGTTAGGATGCATACTGCTACGATGGACAAAACTCAGTTTGTAACAGTTCATCCTATAAAGGCTTGTAATAAGTCTATTATTATCAGGCTCCCTCTTCACCATAACATCCAAATAGAACATCTCAGTATAGGACTTAGTAGCAGTGAACCGCAAAAAGTCTGTACTGGAATGAAGACAACAGATATATTCATCTAATTCCATTTTAGTGTCAGTCCAAACCATAAAGAGGTCATCCACGAACCATTTGTAAAATTTTATTTGATGACCCCACCATCTCAAACTCACTAGAAAGCTGCATTCCCATATGGCCATAACTGCACTGGAGTAGCTATTGGCACAAGGTGTGCCCATAGTTACCCCATACCTCTGGTGGTAATATCTATTGTCAAATGTAAAAATGTTATTCTCCAAAACGATCTCAAGGAGAAATACAATAAGATCAATCTACCTAGCATTCAAATCGATTCTCGTTTAAATAAAATCCTTGACCATTAGAATACTTCCTGATTAGGTATCACTGTAAACAGTGATACAACATCAAGTGTCACCAAAAGGTAATTAGATGGAAACACATCATCCCTGGAAAACTCATACAAATCAAAAAAAAAAAAAGTTGCGTATATTTTAACACAAAAAGTATCCAACATCAGTCTCAACTTTTTCTCTAAATAAATGGACATAGGTTAAGTGAGCCATTCCCAACCCACCCCACCCCCAGCAACTATAGGTTTAAACATAGGATGGCTCATGTTCTTGTGAATCTTGGGTAGACTCTGAAATAATGGAACATGAAGTAAATCAACTTTCAGGTACCTGCACAAATCATCAGGGATAACTCCTTCTCACTTGGCATTATAAAGCAAACCATGAACACTGCTAATAAAACCATATAACTCGACCTTAGAAATACATTCCTAAGTTTCACTATTAGACAACATAGCATTCAAACTATCACAATAAAATTCACAGTTCATAACAACCAGCATGCCCCCCTTGTCAGCAGATTTTATCACAATATTTAGTTCATTCATATGGGAGCATAAAACTCATCTCCTCTAGTGCCAAATTAACAAACCTGTGGCCAGTTTTACCTTTCTGTAACACATTATAAATATCAGATTCACACATTCTCAAAAACACTTCTACAGTAGAATTATTGACAGGAACAAATGTACTAGGTTCACGAAATAAAACATCCTTGTCAGAAACAGTCACACCACACTGTACCTTCAACATAATATTTCATGCAAACAGTTTCTGAGCAAAAATAACATCTGCCACATTGTAACCATGTGAAGGGATGAAAGATAAACCTTTTCTCGAAATGCACACTTCTGCCTCAGACAGTACCTTCATAGATATATTATGTATCAGTGTTCGTCTCTCATGAGCCACATTCTCTTTAAAAAGGTAGTTATGTACTCACCATAACACTCGATGTATGTGGTCCATCTCGCCTCACATTCTTTACTCACGGGTTCGGAGCCGAACTTATTTCTCTAGCACGAAGTCTCTAATTGGCTGGGCTAACCCGGTATCCCTCGCTCTAGCCCCAGATCTAGTTTGCAGCCATTCCAGTCACACCCCATACACAACCACCACTGGAAGGAGCTCCAGTCAGAAAGGAAAGAAAAACAACTGACATTGAAGGGTTCTCAGAGCCAATTTTCCTCCACATCCTGCAAAAAAGGGGCAGGGGGGAGGGTACGTAAGAATGTGAGGCGAGATGGATCACATACATCGAGCGTTATGGTGAGTACATAACTACCTGATGTTATGTGGTCCTATCTCACCTACATTCTTTACTCATGGGTCAGCGTCCCCAGCACCTCTATCCTGGGCGGCTCATAGGAAAATACTCCTGAGAACCGTGGAACCAAAGGAAGCCCGGCCCCTAGAAGCCACGTCCAACTTGTAATGAGTAATAAAGGTGTGAGGAGAGGCCCAGGTGGCTGCAGCACGAATATTATCCAATGAAAGCCTGGCATGGTAAGCTATTGATGTAGACACTGCCCTGGTAGAGTGAGCTTTGACAGGGAAAGGGTAAATTTCTGCCTGCTGACGAATAGATAAAGGAAATACAATCTTTGATCCATTTAGAAATTGTGCTCTTGGAAATAGGACAACCTGTTCTGTTTTCTGAGAAGGACACAAACAGTTGATCAGACTTCCTAACATGCTCAGTCCTGTGTAAGTAGAATCTTAGTTGTCTGTGCACATCCAACTGATGAAATCTAAACTCTGCTTTATTGGAAAAGTTTGGAAAGAACACTGGTAACTCAATAGACTGATGAAGATTAACAGTGGATGACACCTTAGGAAGGAAGGATGGGTTAAGTCTCAGGGAAACTCTGTCCTTATGAAAGGTCAAATACGGAGGTTTAATGGACAAAGCTTGAATCTCTGATACTCTTCTGGCCGGTGTAATGGCTATTAGGAAAGCAGTCTTCCAAGATAGAAATTTTAATTCACAGGTGGCAGCCGGTTCAAAGGGCAGTGAAGTGATGGCTTGTAATACAAGGTTTAGATCCCATGGCATGACAGGTTCTGAAACAGGAGGGCAAAGTAACCAGGCGCCTTTCAAGAAGGCCTTACAGAGTTTATGGCCCATAAGAGAAGGCTCGTAAGATGTATGAAAATTGGAAATTGCAGCCAGCTGCACCTTAATGGTAGCAGGCATGGAGCCCTGTCAGAAAAGCATGGCTAAAAAATCTAAGACCGACAGAAATGGGGCTGTGAAGGGGTCCAAACCTTGGTCCTGAGCCCAAATGGAGAATCTCTTCCATTTGCTGGAATAAATCCTTCTGGTGGAAGACTTATGAGACATATGAGATAAGATGTGTACCACCTCAGGTGAAAAAGAATGTCATCTAACTAGTGATGGAAGTGGAGCAGCCAGGCTGTCAACCTGAGGGTTCGCAGGGAGGTATGGAGCTGTCCTGACATGTGAGTATGTAGGTCTGGCACTGGGTCCAAGGACCGTCCACTGCGTACTGCTGAAGAAAGGGGAACCATACTTGTTGAGGCCAGTGTGGAGCAATTAGAATCATCCTGCTTCCCAAGGATATGGCTTTCTGAATCACTCTTGGTAACAGAGGAAACTGAGGGAAAGAATAGATCAGACCGGGGGGCCAGTCATGGACTAGAGCATCCCTGGGTGACTCCCCCTGTGAGGAGATCAGTGTGAAGTACTTGCTGCATTTGGCATTGAGAGGGCTGGCGAAGAGATCGCAGCAAGGCTGACCCCACCTGTTGAAAATTTGAACCACCACTCGGCTGTTCAGGGACCACTCGTAAGGCATCAGAATAACTTTGCTCAGCCTGTCCGCTATCACGTTGGTCTTTCCCGGAATGTGCGTTGCCACTAAAAACCGTTGGGAAGACACTGCCCAATGCCACACTCGCATGGCCTCTCTGCAGAGGGGATAAGACTTGGTTCCCCCCTGCTTGTTCAGGTACTACACCACGGACATGCTGTCCGAGTGAATTACAATCGTTCCCAGAGGAAGAGAGCTTTGGAGTGCCCTCAACGCTAGTAACACCACTCTCATCTCTAGAACATTGATGCGCAGGTGTACCTCGTGATCTTGCCACGTGCCTTGGACCATCCTGCCAAGATAATGCACGCCCCACACCATCTGGGAGGCGTCCGTGGTCACCGTGACCACTGGAAACATAGGAATCAAACTCCTCCCCTTGTCCAGATTGGTGGAACATAGCCACCAGCGGAGGTCCTGTTTGCACCGTTCCGTGAGAAGTATCAAGTGGGAAAGAGGAAGTTTCTGAAATGACCATTGGGCCGAAAGGAGCCGCTGTAGGATCCGCATGTGCAACCTGGCTAGAGGCACCAGCATGATGGTGGCAGCCATGGATCCCAGGAGCTGGAGAACTAACCTAGCCTGAACTCTCTTGAGGGGCAACAATGCGTGAATCTGAGACTGCAGCACTCTTATCCTCTCTTGTGGCAGAATCCCCGCATTTGAATAGAGTCTAGCTCTGCGCCTATAAAAACAACACGCTGTGAGGGCAGCAAGACAGACTTTTCTCAGTTCAAGGTAATTCCTAGTTGTTGACAAAGTGTAATGGTAGCCTCCCTGGCTTGAATGAGGAGATGCCTGGTGGGGGCGGTGAGAAGCCAGTCGTCCAGATATGGAAACACCTGGAATCCCCAACGTCTCAGGTGAGCTGTCACCACTGCCAAACACTTGGTAAACACCCTGGGGGCTGTGGTGAGACCAAAGGGCAGGGCACAAAACTGGAAGTGACTGGCTCCCAGCCGGAAGCGTAAGTGCCTCCTGGATGCCTTGTCCATCTTGATGTGGTAGTAGGCATCCTTGAGATCGATGGAGCACATCCATACTCCTTTTTCCAGCAAGGGAAAAATGGACTGAAGAGTGACCATTCGGAACTTGGACTTCAGAACGTAGTGATTCAATCGGCTGAGATCCAGAATGGGTCTCAGTTCCCCTGTTCTTTTCGGCACCAAAAAGAGTCTTGAGTAAGTTCCTGATCCGATATGGTCTGAAGGGACTGGTTGGATGACTCCTTTTTCTTGCAGCTTTGAAACGTCTAGTGCTGCTTGATCCCATTGACTGTGTGGAACATCCGGGATTCTTTTGACTGGAGGGGGTGTTGTTAAAAAGGGAATAGTGTAACCTCCGGTAACTATTCGAAGCACCCAACGATCCTGGGTGATGCTTTCCCAGGCTTCCAGATGCAACGAAATTCGGCCCCTGACTGGCTCCGGAACAGCACAGTTGGGCAACACCTCAGGAATGCTGAAAGGAAGACCCGCGAAAGGAATCGCGGTCTCCCGAGTTGCAGGGGCCTCCTCTGCATCTAGGACGGCATCTTCCAGAATAATTTCCCCCTCCTCTGCCTCTGGAGGGGGACTCACCTTGAGAGGCAGGGAAAGACTTCTGTGACTTCTTGAACCACATCTTCCCTTCTCTCTGAGCCTTGGGGTAAGGCCTAGAAGGAAGAGAGAAACGGGCCCCTATGGCAGATAGGGTCTTCCCCTCCTGTTTGCATCTGGTGAGGGTGTCTTTCACTTTGGTCCCGAAGAGTGAGGGCCCATCAAAGGGGGTGTCAGTGAAGGAAGACTTTAAGGCCTCCGCGAAATGACACAGGTGCATCCAGGCTTGCCTTCTGAGAGCTCCACCTGACCTAGCTGCCCTACTCGCCCCTTCGGCTGCATAGGATATGAGCCTCATGGACGAGTTGACAATGGAACCAAGGGTAGACAACTGGGCGTTAACAGTCTGCGCTACCTACTCAGGCATGTTACCCATCAGAGTGTCTCCTAGCTCCTTAAGGAGATCTCTCTGGAGCCGAGTAAAATGACAAAGATAAGTCAGCGACCACAAAGTAAAGGTCGCTGAAGACAGGGTACGCTTCCCGTACCGGTCCATACTCCTAAACTCCTTGTTAGGAGGATGGACGGAAGAAGAAGCCTCTGCAACTTCCTGCTGAGTGGCTGCTGCCACCACCAAGGCATCTACGGAAACCCCTTTGGTCAGGAACTCTTTCCCCGGGGGAGCAGAAAGAAACTTATTTGGACGTCTGGGCACCGGTTCCATGGAATCAGGGCTCTCCTACACCCTTCAACAAATCAAATCCAGGAGTTCATCGAAGGGTGGAGACACCTAGGAGGCAGAGGGTTGAGCTCCGAAGGCCTTGAGGAATACCGACTCCTCCTCAGAGGGGGTCTTGGACTGCCTCAAGATCTCCAGGATGTCGGAGAAAGAGACATCATCGGAGGATGACTTGGGAGACCCCTCTGACTCCTCGAGGTTGGTATCGAAAGTGAGGGACTCGTCCTGGGAGTCTATGTGCTTCCAATTGCACAACTTCTTTCTAGGGGGCTCCTCAGGCACCGACACTGAGGGGCCCTCAGAAAGTTGGGTACCGCTCATAGGGGTATCCTCAGACCTTCGGGCTCCGTCATCCATGGATAGGGGGGCGTCAGAGGATCTAGCCGGGGTGTAGGGGGAAGGAGTGACCGATCCGGGTGATGTAACTGACGATCTGGCCAGTGCGCTCCTCATGGCCTTGAAGGTAGGTCCCCCCGAATCCGAGGACCGACCCGTCTCCGAGACCACAACCGGAGTCGGGGTTCCCTGAGCCGATGCACCGAGAGGAAGGCTAGGAACGGACAAGAGTCCCGAGGTATCCCACCTCAGGTCCGACTGAGGAAACCCATGTACTGAAATCAGAGGACGGAACTGACATGGTTGGAGCCGACATCGGCTCCGATAAACTCGCAAGGTGTATCTGAGCTGACACGAGAACATCACTCGGTGCGGAGCACTCCGGCTCCAACGACACAGGGGTGCTCGGAGGAGGAATCATCGGTACAAGAATAGGTACTGGCTCCGGAGCCGACTGGGTCAGAGCCGAGAACAATTTTGCTAACACCAGCGACTGCAGGAGCCTCTGGACCATCCTATCCACATCCAAATCAGACAGCCTAGAGGATTTAGAGGAAATAGAAGGAGATCGGGATCTCCTACCTGGAGACTCATGCCTAACACTGGGTGACCGGCTCCGAATAGGCTCCAATAATATTGGGGCCGAGGTCGACTCCAGCACAACAGATACCTCCTGCAGCCCCGAGGACAAGGGAGCCGAGGAGGCAGTATCCACTTTCGAAACCTTCTCCGGGGGCTCCGAGGAGACAGATGAAGCCGGAGATCTTTTCTTGGCCTTGGAAGTCTTAGACTTTGTACTAGAAGAGTCGTCTAAGGACTCCTCAAAAGAAGGCTTAACCAGGCCCTTCAAAATCAGCTTATTTTTTCTATCCTGCAGTACCGTCGGGCTGAAGGCGTGGCAAAAACTGCAGGACTCTTGCAGGTAAATAGCACCAAGACAATAAACGCAGATAGAATGCCCATCTGTAATGGACATCTTGTAGCCACATTTTGAGCATTTTTTAAACACAGAGGGTTTATGCTCTTTCTGCTCTTTAGACATAGTAATTCACAACACCCACTCAACCGACATAGACAGACACAACAGGAAGGCGGTAAAAAAAACAAACTACGAACAGCCAAGGAAACTCTAATTTAAACGTTTCTTTGGTGCAGCAAGGAAATCTAACTACCAACCAAAAAAACAAACAAAACACAAGTTTACACAAAAAAAATAACACAGGAGAGGACTAGGTCCTCTAATTTAAACGGGCCTAGCCCACCAAAACAGAGGGATACCCACAAAACACACCACTCGCTTACACAGTACACTCACAATGAAAAACTAGCTATTAAAATAGCTTTTTACAAGAGAACAGACTGCTAAAGACTTATGAAAAGTTTTGAAAAAGGGTACTTAGCCACAGCCAAGCAAGACCACGTCCTAATTCTACGAGCGGCAAACGAGATCTTGGGCTAGGGCGAGGTGCATCTTGGGATACCGGGTTAGCCCAACCAATTAGAGACTTCGTGCTAGAGAAATAAGTTGGCCGAGTCGGAGCCGATTCTCGGCTCTGAACCCGTGAGTAAAGAATGTAGGCGAGATAGAACCACATAACATCTGTCATTATCCTTTCCTTCATGGCTCTTCTTCCACTTCCCCCTCCCTCGACTGTGTGAACGTGAGCGGTCGCCACATTCCACGTGTTTTGATAGGCTGTGGCAGAGTTGGAAAACCCTGTCCCACAGAAGCAACAGCAGTTTTCCTTCTAACTACTGGTTGCTCAACAGTACTGGTCGTAGCTGAAGTATTCTCTCTTTGGTTAATATTCACCTGGTTACTGGTCTAATTGGGGGAAGTGGTACAAAGAGAATTATCAGTCAATGCAGTGCTTAATTTAGGAGAGATACTTGGTGCTGTTTTAGCTAAGCCTATATCATCACAGCTTTCAGATGCATCAGACGGTCCTGCTGTGCTCAATCCTCACTTGTCACAGTTCTTGGCCAGGAAAAAAAATGATCAGCAAGAAAATTACTTAAGTCAAGGTTAAGTTTCTTCCTCTTACTGCTAATCAACTACCTCTCACAGGCACTCACATTTTCTATGATTTCATTATCATAAAGCCTTTACTAGACTCTGCTACACTTTGCTGTGAGGGAAAGGTTAGTTTGCTTTTTATTTGCTGTATTTTATATTATTTAATTGCCTTTTTCTATTTTGAATACTGTGATTTGTTTTCTTTACCTTGTGTTTTACTTGTATTCTGCTTTTAACTGCATATTAAAACTTGAAAAGAGACCACAGCTCTGTCTCTTGTGAATCGGGCAGAAATTTTTCCCCACCTTCCTACCCAGTTACTGTTGTGTTCTTAAACACCACTGTCTTTCCAGTTGCCTGCCCCTTACGTTAATTTGACCATATATCTCATTTCCTCACTGCTTTTACTGGCTGGTGTGAGTAAGCGCAAAATTATCATTTTGTGAAATCACTCCCCATTAACTATTTAAATTTATTGGCCATCCTAATATACTCCATAGTATTAGAATACAAAAGTGACCACCCCCTTTCAATCTATCTTGCTGTTTTAAAAATAGTGACTCTCCACTAAAACTTAACTTTTTAGACAGACAAAACTTAAGTTACCTACTTTCACATCCAACTCCTCTAGTGCACACTGCAGTGTTTAGGATAAACCATTTTTTTCATCTTACCTTTAAGCATCCCTGTGACTAGCACTTGCTCTAAAACCTGCTGGAAAGCACTAGGAAGCTTTAAACTGATACAAGCACTCAACTCTCCTTGTTAATAAGGAGAAATTAATTGTAGGCACTAAATAGCCTATAATTGCAAAGTACCTTGCTAAGGTAAGAGAAAACAGCTCTTGTACTTAACAAAAAAAAAGCACCAAAGCAGGCATGTCGAAGGATCAGCTTCCGGTGACTTCTCCAGTCCCCCTGGTGAATCTGGGCAAATTGGGGCAATGCAGCAATTGCCTCATTTACAAAGACAACTCTCTCCTCCTACCACCCAGCACTACAACCTGCGAGAGATGCACTTACATTGCCAAACTGGAAGCAAAATTCTCTCCACCAAAGATTGTGCTAGACAGTCAAGAGGAGAAGGTTAACACCTGCACTACACCTCAAGCAACACATAGCCCTTCTAAACCCACACCACCAACACCCTCACAAAGCAGCACTAAGCCCTCATATGTGGAGGGCCTTTACAGTAACCTTCCCAAGCATCAAGGACCTCCGAAGCTGAAATGCAAACAAACACCAATCACAATCAAAGTGTCAAATAGCTCACAACACCAGTGTGCCACCCAACAGCCCCTAAGGCAAGGCAACGCACCCAACACTTTAGTCATAGGTGACTCTATAGTCAGGCACACTGATGTCCCACTCACCAGGCTGAACAAGGAGAAAATTATAGTCAGCTGCCTGTTGGGTGCCAGGATCCGCCACATAACGCATGCACTCAAGTCACTTCACAAGTACAAATATGACTCTGTCATTGTGCATGTTGGAGTGAATGACTTGAGATGTACCTCCCTGGACTACATGAAAACAGACATGGAAGAGTTCTTGGATCATGTGGCCCAGACAGGTATGACCCTAGCCCAGAGTAGCATGCTGCCTTCACCCAGAATAATACCACAGCATAAGGACAAAATGATTGACTTCAACAATTGGCTAAGCTTCTGGTGTCATTCAAAGGGGATCCAGTATCTATCTACCTGGGACTACATGATCGACAGACCAAGATGCTTTGCCAGAGATGGTCTGCACCTGTCGCCCCTGAGATTCAGGTTACTGGCTAAGGCTCTTGCCACCCCTACAGTGCCTTTTTTAGGCAAAGTGCAAAGGACAAAATCACTACTTAACAGGTACAAGCATGCAAAATCTGATGGTAATGCTACTCAATGCTAGAAGTCTAAACCTCAAAATGTACTCTCTTGAGGCACTCCTAAAAATGGAGAACATCGATATCTGTAGAGCAACTGAGACCTGGTTTAAGGCTCCAGAGAGCACACCTGCAATACCAGGCTACAACTCTTACCACACCTTTCGGCCACCAAACCAGGACCAAAACGCTACAGGTGGTTCATAGGTTCATAGGCAGGTACTAGGCTATCTGCCCTAGGGCATTTATAAGCCTAGCCAGAATGTGTTGGCTTTTGCCTCCCTTTTAGACTAGATTCCTGAGCCTCGGTCCAGCAGGGCCATAGAAGTGATCCCAGGAGTAAATTTACGATTTCCCATCCACTTATCAAGATTTCTCTTGAAGAGGGTCAGTGAGGGGCTCTGCCTGGGATTCTATTCCAGAGCGAGGGAAGCCTTTGGGATATGAATCTATCCCTCTAGCATGTCCTATTTATTGATGTGCTAAGGTTTAAATCCCTGGAGTGTGTAGCTCTAATGGATTTGGTTTTCTTGAGGTGGAGCATGTCCAACAATTCTGGGTTAGACATGGCCTTGTATGTCAGGCAGAGATCGCCTCTGAGTAGGCGGTAAGCAACTGAGTAGAGCTGGAGTTTCTTTAATCGAGCTGCATAGGGCATCTGTTTGAGGCCCACGATCCTCTTGGTGAGGTATATTTGAGGTCTCTCCAGCTGTTGCAGGTGTCAGGTAAGGTACATCCCAAATGGAGCATTGTACTCAATTATGGGCCTGATGAGCGATGAGTAGAGGGGCACAATGACCTCTCTTGATCTTGATGTGAACCCTTTTGTGATTAGATGAGCTATATAGAAGGTTTTTCTAACCACTTTGGCAATGTGATTGTCAAAGGAGAGGTTACTATCTACTTGGGGCCCCAGATCCCTAATTACTTCTTCCGTACTTAGTGGATTACCTCCTATGTGTTAGTTTGTGGGCACTTTGTTTTTCCCAAAGGGGATGACTATGCACTTTTTGGCATTTAGCTTGAGGCCATGGTTCTGACACCAGGTATCCGTTTCCGTAAGGCCCTTCTGGAGGATGCTTGTGTCAGCCGGCGAGACAATTATGTCTCCCAGTTTGCAATCATCTGTGAACTTGGTAAACCACAGTCCTCCCGTGTTTGCCTGTACCTCAGAGAAGTATATACTGAACAAGACTGAGCCCTGTGGGACGCCACTTGTAACTGGTTTAGAGTCGGACATGGCACCCGCGACTCTGACCATGTGAGTTCTATCCCTGAGCCAGTTTGCAACCCATCTTGTGACATATGGGTTAATATTTAAGCTGGTAAGCTTATTTATGATGCCAGAGTGTGGTACTGTGTCGAAGGCCTTTGCGAGGTCCAGGTAGGCTGTGTGGACTACCTTTCCCTCATCTATGGCTTTGGTTACTATTTCGAAGAAGTCAACTAGGTTTAAGAGGCAAGATCTGCCTTTGACAAAGCCGAATTGGGTAGGGTCCAGTGTTTGGAGGCTCCCAATGTCTTTGTTTATGAGATCCATGATGATGCGCTCCATAGCCTTGCAGACCAGGCTAGTCAGGCTTATAGGGCGATAGTTCCCGGGATCGGTTGTGGCACCACCTTTGTGGAGCGGGATCACTGTTGCTGTATGCCATTCTTTGGTTACATAACCTGTGGTAAGGCTGAGTTGGAACAGTGAATTTACGTGAGGGTTTAGTTCATTTTGGAGCTCATGTAAGACGCAGCCTGGGATACCATCCGGTCCCATTGATGCTGTGTTTTTTACTTTGGAGAGGGCTGCTTTCACCTGTGTGTCTGTGATGTCTGGGGGACTGTATTCTTCTGGGATAGACACTGGCCCTTTTGGGGGGGTAGGGGGGGTAAAGTTTGCACTGAACCTGTCCGCCAGGATGTTGGCAATGTCAGTGGGTTCAGTGTATTTTGTGCCATTTTGCACCAGCTCAGAGCAGATCTAAGAGTTGCCACCCAGATTCTTGACGTAGCTAAAGAACGCCTTGTGATTATCTTTAGAGTCTTTGGCGATTTTTCTTTCATCGCTAGCATTTGATGATTTTATGAGGGATCGAAGTTTCTTGCTAGTACTGATCAGGGATGCCTTCCCTTTTTGGGATTTTGTCTTATCATGTAATAGTTTCCTCCTTCTGCTGTATAGCTGATTTAAGGCCGGGGTCCACCAGACTGGTCTCCTGTTTTTGGAGGAGTGAGTCTTGGTTGTACTTGGGATGGCATGATCCATGCATTCCTGTAGGTGCTCATAGAGTGCATCTGTAAAGGATTCTGTGGTTTGGGTAGCATTTTCCATTAGCCCGGGGGCTTTGAAACTTTCCACCTCAGTCTTGAGAAGTGTAAAGTTTGCTTTTGAGAAATTTTTCACAGTGGTTTCCTTGGCTGGGGGTGGGGTCGGGATGTGGATGTCCATTGTGATTAGTTTATGGTCTGATCTTACCAACGAGGGGTTTACCTCTGGTGTGGAACATTGAGCCCCCATGTTGGTGATGACCAAGTCCAACATGTTGTCCCCACTTGTGGGAGTGGTGACCAGTTGTTCCATGGCATTTGAGTTTATAAACTCCAGGAACCGTTGGGCGAAAGAGTTGGGACTTGAGTAGTTTTCCCAGTCAATGTTTGGGTAGTTGAAATCCCACAATATCATGGTGTTTGGTGAGACCTTCATATTCTCCAATGTTCTCAGGAATGCCGAGTGGGGGTCCTGAGACAAGGTGGGTGATCTGTAGCAGGCTACAAACTGAAAAGCAGTTTTACCTACTGTTAGTTGCACATGGATGGTTTCCGCTGCCTCGTGCAGTGCCACTAACCTGGAGGTGTGTGTATCCTTGATGAAAATGGATACTCCCCCGCCTTTAGTATTTCGGTCCGAGTTCTGGGGCCGAAAAGAATGGTATGAGTTGAATCCTGGTAGTGCTGGGATACACTCTGGGGCCTTGAACCAGGTTTCTGTTACTGCACAGATATCGATTTTCTCCATACTGAGGAGTGCCTCGAGTGCGTGCATCTTGAGGTTTAGACTTCTGGCGTTGAGTAGCATTACCCTTAGTTTATTGTTTCTGGTATTGTCTATGGAGGTGGATTTGTCTTCTGAGCCTTGCCTAAAAAGGCACTAAGGGGGTGGCAAGAGCCTTAGCCAGTATTCGAAAGCCTAAGGGTGACCGGTGCAAGCCGCCCCTGGCAAAGCAACGTGGCTTGTCGAGCATGTCATCCCAGGCTGACAGACACTGGATACCCTTTGAATGACACCAATAGCTTAGCCAATTGTTAAAATTGATCATTTTGTCTTTATACTGTGGCATCTTTCTTGGTGAGGGTAAGATGCTACTCAGGGTCAGGGTCATACCGGCCTGGGCTACATGATCAGAGAACTCCTCTATGTCTCTTTTCATGTAGTCCAGGGAGGTACGTCTCAGGTCATTCACACCAACATGGACAATGACAGAGTCATATTTGTACCTGCTGTGGAGTGGCCTGAGTGCTTGTGTTATGTGGCGGATCCTGGCACCTGGCAGGCAGCTTACAGTGACCTTCTCCTTGTTCAGTCTGGAGAGCGGGACGTCAGTGTGCCTGACGATAGAGTCTCCAATTACTAGTGTATTAGTTGTGTTACTTAGCCTTAGGGACTGCGACTGCGTGGTACACTGACTTTGTGAAGTATGTGATACGTGAAAGTTGTGGGGTAGTGTTTGCTTGGATGTCTGCTTTGGAGGTCTTTGTTGCTTTGGCAGATTTTTATTTAGAGCCTCCAAGTATGTTTTTGTGAGTTTATGTGTCTTGTTTGCTGATGCAATTGGTCTATGTGAGACTGGTTGGGTGGTGCGAGTGGTTTCCTTCTCCTCCTGACTGACTGTGCCAGTCTTGGGTTGAGAGAGCTCGGCCTCTAGATTGGCTGTATAGTTGGATCTCTCACATATATTTGAGTTTGTTGGATGGAGGAGAGGGTTGTCTGAGTACATAAGGCAATTGTAACATTGCCTCAAGATTCCCAGATTCACCAGCTGGACTGGAGAGTATACCTGAAACTGCCCTTTGGATATGCCTGGATGGTTTAAAGAACTGATTTATTGATTGTCCGGAATGGACAAATGTAGTGCTAAAGTGTGTTAGTGCTTACTGAGAAATTTGAGCAAGTGCTGGAGTGTCCATATTCACCAAGGATATTCACGCCACCAGGCTAGTTGACCAACACAATGCATCTGAAATTATCCAGGTGCAACTAACACTAGGTAAGACTGCAGTCCAAATTGTACCTTGCTACAGATCCCCCACCATGCCCCAAGATTCTCACTACACCTTTCTAAACATACTGGAAAATATTAAGATACAACCAAACACCCTAATACTGGGTGATTTCAACTACCCTGCCACTAACTGGGAAAACTACTTGTGTACCAATACCTTTGCCCAATGGTTCTTGGAATTCATAAATTCCAATGCCCTGGATCAACTAATCCATAGTCCCACCAGGGGCTCCAATATCCTAGATCTGGTCATTACCAACATGGGAAATCGATGCTCCACACCTATAGTCACCCCCTCGTTGGTCAGGTCTGACCATAAGCTAATCACTCTTGACATCCACATACCTCCCTCTACCCCCCAGTAAAGAAACATCCATAAAACACTTCTCCAAAGCCAACTTCATGCTACTCAAGTCAGAAGTGACAAACTTCATGACACCCATGCAGACAGGAACTGAAAGTTCGACTGCTGAATCCTACACTAAGGCACTGTAGGAGCACATCCACTCGTGCATGAATCATGCCATCCCAAATAGAACCAAGATGCTCACCTCCAAAAAAAGGAAGCCAATCTGGTGGTACCCTGCCATAAACAAACTTTACAACAAAAGAAAAAAATTGTTGCAGAAAAGAGGAAAATCCCAGGATGCAAAAAACTCACTTACCAGCCTCAGTAAGAAGCTGAGATCCCTCATAAAATCCTCCAAAGCTAGTTAAGAAAATAAAATTGCCAAATATTCCAAAGACAACCACAAGGCATTCTATAGCTATGTCAAGAATCTACATGGCCAATGCTTAGATCTGCTCTGAGCTACAACAAAATGGAAGTAAATATGCTGATCCCAACGATATTGCCAATATCCTGGCAGATCGATTCAGTATCAACTTCGCCCCCCTCACCCACTTAAGGGCCCATCTCAATACCGAATGACTGCCAAATTCCAGTAATAACGGCCACACAGGTAGAAAACGGACCCTCCAAAGCTAAGAATACAGCATCCATTGGACCAGATGACACCATGGGCTGTGTACAACATGAACTACAAAATAAACTGGCACCTCACCTAAGTGTCATGTTTAATCATAGCCTCACCTCAGGTTTCGTTCCCAATGAGTGGCGCACAGCTACAGTTATCCCACTCCACAAGGGGAGATCCACCTTGGATCCTGGGAACTACCGCCCCATCAGTCTGACGAGCCTGATCTGCAAGGCCATGGAATGTATTATCATGGAACTTATAAATAAAGATATTGGCAAACTTCAAACACTGGACCCCGCCCAGTTTGGGTTTGTGAAGGGCCAATTTTGTCTCTTGAACCTGATTGACTTCTTTGAATCAGTCTCCAGAGCTGTGGACGAAGGTGAGGTGGTCCACACAGTCTATCTGGACCTCGCCAAGACCTTCGACACGATCCCCCACTCTGGAATCATAGATAAACCTACTAAGCTGGGCATTAATCCCTACGTCACTCGATGGGCTGCCAACTGGCTTACTGACAGAACCCACACTGTAAAAGCAGCAGACTCCAAATCCAGCTCCAGACAAGTGGAGTACCTCAGGGTTCAGTTCTGGGACCACTCTTGTTTGGCATCTATTTCTCTGAAGTACAGGCCAACACTAAGGGACTCTGGCTAACAAAGTTCGCAGATGACTGCAAACTGGGAGCCATTACTGAATCCCCAAATGATGTGGATATTCTACAAAAGGGCCTTACAGAAACAGATGCTTGGTGCCACAGCCATGGGCTCAAGCTCAATGCCAAGAAATGTATAGTTATCCCCTTTTGGAAAAAACATGTACCTGTGAATTACCACATAGGTGACAGTACACTAAACACCGAAAGTGTGATAAGAGACTTAGAGACACAGGTGGACAGTGGTCTCACCTTCGATAACCACATTGCCACAACAGTCAAGAAATCCTTCTATGTGGCACACCTCATCACTAAGGGCTTTTCATCCAGAAAAAAGGAGGTCATTGTCCCACTGTACTCATCCCTCATTTGACTCATTATAAAATACAATGCCCCGTTTGGTATGTACCTCTCAAGACATCTGCAACAACTGGAAAGGCCGCAGAAATACCTCACTAAAAGAATCACAGGTCTAAAGCAGATGCCCTATGCTGACCGTATAAAAAAACTTCAGCTAAACTCTGTGGCATATCGTCTACTCAGAGGCGATCTCTGCTTAACATCCAAGGCCATGTCAAACCCAGAGCTGTTGGACATGCTACACTTTAAGAAATCCCAATTCCACAGAGCCACATGCTCCAGGGATCTAAGCCTTGTCATCACAATGAATAAAACATGCTGGAGGGGCATGTTCCTGACCCAGAGACTCCCCAGACTCCTGAACAGACTGTCCATACATGTCCAGCAGAGCGCCTCTTTGGCCCTCTTCAAAAGGAACCTTGATGATTGGATGGGAGATTGGAAATTCACTCTGGGGATCACATCAGTCGCCCTGCTAGACGGGTCCAGGGAAGTAAATACTGTGGGAATAAATAGCCAGGGAATTGTTATGGCTAGGCTTGTATAGGCCCTAGGGCCAATAGCCTAGTAATAACCTATGAACCTATTAATAGCCAGATCAGCCTCATCTGGCACCATCAATGCATAGAATTCACTTTCTTGCCAGTGGGTATCAGCACAAAGTTCAGTTTCTTTAGGCATAAAAAAAGTCTATCAACAATTGAAGATAGCGAAAACTAGTTTCCAAACTAATTTTCGGCCAACATGCTAACAATTCAGGGCAGCGAGGGCATATCAGGAACCCTGAGACCCCTTGGTATAACTTTACAAGCTTCAAAATGCAGTCTCTGGTGTTGATATCATTTAAGTTCATACAAGTTATTTTCTACAGTCCTCAATTTAGCAGCAAATAATTTCCTTACTTCCCCTTTAAGAGTATTAAATTCACTCTGAGCACTCACCGCTCAACAGGGGATTTGTATGAACATTCAGAAATCTTGTCATCCCATTGCTTCTCACCATTACCTGGTCATGGTTCATTGCTGTGTCTATAGCTGGATTACCAGAAAATCCTTCAGCCATGCTCTGCTGGTAAAAAAAAAAAAAACAAAAGTCCAAAATATAAAACACAAAAATTCCACCAGCAGACAAACCACACTAGTAGCCAGGAACCAAAACTGAGTACTGAGGAAAAAAAATAAATAAAAAGCACCAGTGTGGAAACACAGCGGTAACAGTTCAAAATATCCACTGGTAAAGTAGGCACTAAACAGCAGGCAGCAGGTAAAATAAATCCAAGTGTGAAAACACAGCAGTCAGAATTCAAAACATCCAAAGATAAAGCAGGCAGCCAACAGTAACTAGCAGGAAAAATAATCCAATTTTAATGATATACAAACTGGTAAATGCTTTCGCTATGGAAACATAGCTTCTTCAGACCCTAATAAAACAGCATCATCACTGAACATTTATAAAACAATGTCTTAATACACAAACCAATCAGAAGCTAAAACTAATAAAAGAATTAAGTCCCATACTGAGATATCCTATTTGGATGTTGTGGTGAAGAGGGAGCCTGGTAGTAACAGACTTATTACAAGCCTTTATAGGAAAGATTGTCACAGAGTTTTGTCCACTGAAGCAGTATGCATCCTAACCATGTGTTTGAGAATGTGGTGAAGGGACAAATGTTAAAGGCCTTAAGGCTACATGTTAATGACCAGGACTTTAAGGAATTTACCGTGACCCTGAAGGATGACTGAGAACAGGGGGTATATAAAAGGGACTGAGACAGCTAAGGGTATGTGTGGTCCCCACCAGCTTAAGAATGGTGTTGGGAGACCTTATTTTATGACCCCCACCTGGGATCCACATACACAAGTTAGAAAGGGCAACAACTTAAGAGTCCCTATGACTTTTTCAAAGCAACATAAATAAGGTCACTGATACAATTAAAAAAAAAATGGCATATTTTAACTTATGATTCATCTATTGAAGAATTAGTTGGTACATCTCCTAAGGTTTATTACAGGAATATAGCGAATTTAAAGAGGTTGTTGTGTTATCCGGACAAGTTGAGCTATGGACAATGTGGAGAGAGTACTAAAAAAATGTGGCACTTGTAATTTCTGTCAGTATGTCAGAGAGGGTAATGAGTTTGTGACACTATGAGCGTTATTTTTTTAGCTAACTGTGAGCAATGCAGCTCATTTTATGTTGGCAAAACCAACCGTCAGTTTCGTAAGGGCATTACGGACCATACATATATTGCATAACTAAAGGTAGTACTGTCAATGCCTTAGCTAAACATGTTCAGATGCAAGGTAATGCACATACATTTTCTTTTATTGTGTTAGATGTTATATATGACAATGCTAGGTTAGGCAACACTGAAAATGAGAGAGAAGTGAAGCAAGACGGATAGCCAAATTACGTTTTCATACGGGGTTAGGCTAAAATGAATTTGTACCCTTGAAACCTGTTTTAAAAGGCAGGAGGAGAAGGAAACAGTAATGTTTACCTCCTTTTGCTGGGTTCCCTTCTTCAGAGAGTTTAACTTTAACTATTTAATTGTTTTATTAGTTTTAGCTTCTGATTGGTCTGTGTACTATGACAATGTTATACAAATGTTCAGGGAAGATTCTCTTTTATTAGGGTCTGAAGAAGTTGTGATTCCACAGCAAAAGCACTTACCAGTTTGTACATGGATTAAACTTGGATTTATTTTACCTGCTGCCTGCGGTTTGCTTCCTACTTTACCTTTGGATATTTTGAACTGTGGCTGCTGTGTTTCCACACTGGTGCTTTATTCTGTACTGAGGTATAATATCTAGTATACCAAACTTAAACTTTACAAAATTGTGGCAACTTGAACTGTGCTTAAATCGGGCATTATTTACATTCCCCCTTGGTATAGCATAAAGATGCTCATAGGTCCTCTTTCTTAGTTGTTTTCGGTTTTCCCTACATAAAAATATCCACATATAAACAATGTCTTTAGTATTACAGTTCCCATCCTCAATATTATATCAAATGGGATATTCTGTAGGGAAATCTTAGAAGCCTCAAGGATATAAGAGCAGTATTTATAAGAACCGCACTGTGTGCTGCCCTTGTAATTGTGTTGTATTGGTGGTTTTGAATGCTCAAAGAAAAATTTCAGATTTTTACCTATTTTATAAACAAACTACCAGTACCATATATCCACCTCTGCAGTTGTCAAATAATTTGCACCAGTTCCACTCTTAATGCCTCTTCTTTTGCACTAGTTCTTTTTTTCTGTTTCTCCCAAATTTCCTTCTGTACTTCAGTCAGGAGGCCTTCTAGCCTTCCTTCCTTGTGTGTGCCTGCCCTTCTCATAATCCCCTGTTAACCTTCCCAAATATTAGGAAGACTCTCTCTAGGGCAGCTTCCACATCTGATGACATAAGCATTTCAGTGGCTATTATTCCATTCCACTAGCCTTCTTCTACCCATTCCCTCCCTTGGTCATTTTCGTGTATTTCTGTTTTAATGCTGTTTTCTTCCCTGGTCTTTCCCATCACCATTCTGCATCCCTCTCCTGTTGCTTCTCTCTCTCTCTTTCTCTCTCTGTATCCTTAGCCCGACAGCCACATGATCTGACAGTCATTTGTTCATTATTTCAGCTTCTATTATTTTCCCCTATTTTTCTCTTCTTTCTAAAATCTATCTAGGCTGCATGCCTATGTCTGGCTATTTATTGTATAAAAAAAGCATTTTGTTTTATTCAAGTGCACTGTCCTTCACAAGTCTATCCATTCCCTTCGTCTGCATTTTTTAACAGCTCTTCCCTCATGTTATTCTTAAATTCTCTCTTACCACATATTATGTTTTTGCTGGGTTATGTTGTTACATTAAACCTCTCCTTCCCTCCTCCATGATATTCTATTTCTTTTTTTGCAAAAACTCCTGTGTAAAAATCCTCACTGTCTCTGTTTGCAACACAGTTGTTTCTTACACTCCACCTGTGTCCCAGCATTCTTTCATGCCATATTATCCACCGGCCTTCCCATCTTTGGTACTTTTTCAGTGAATGTCTGAAGCCTTTTTCTGAACATGACGGCAACCCACTCACTCTTTCCTCCACTCACATTATCTCATTCTTCCTTTGGGAAATCTTCATTTAGTATTTTCTTTCCATTTAGGACTTTTAGTTTTGTCTCCCATAGTGGCACTAAACTTTCTTGATGTTTGTTTCTAGACAGTGTGCATCCTTCCCCACTTTATCAGGGTCAAGACCTACCCCCACCCCCATGCTTTATGCCATGATCTTTAGTTCCCTCCTCTTTTCCTCACTCCCCTTCTATGGACCAGAATTTGTGGTCCCCTGTCCCCTAAGCCACTTGACTGATATCTACCTTTGTTTATTCCCTGATCCCCTTACTCAGTGATATGTGAACCCCGCATCATCCTGTGCTTTTCCCCCCAGTATGGTGACTGTCTTTTCATCCCCTCTTCCTGCCCCCTACATTTACTATGTACCCATCCTGCCCCATTTTGCTTCTGTATATCCTTGCTACCTCCTTCTCTTTTCACCTGATCACTTACCCCCCCTTGTTTTGCCCCCTCCTCCTCTGTGAATCATGTCTTCCTACAAGATCACTGCATTTCGGTCTACCTAACTACAGATGACTTGGTCCATAGTGGATTGTCACAATACTTTTATTTTGCATCTGCTCTTTCTTGCATGTCCCTAGTTTTGCTAATACCTTTTCAAATACACTCAAGTGCATTTGTTCCCATACATACCCAAATGTATTTTCCCCATTTTGTTCATCCCTCTTTATTACTATCCTTTATGTCTTTGATGCATCTTTTTTCAGCAGTAACTTTGTGTCTTTTATGACATCACTCAGTGCCCCCAGTTAAACCCTTTCACCCTCCACCCCCCACCCCCCATGAGAGCTCACTGCACTGCAAGTCATTGTCCTTTATCACGTTTGGACACAATTCCACTAAGAAATATAAAACAGTATTCTTGATATCCCATTCATATTTTAGCATCTGTCCATGCATTCCATCTTCTTCCTCTCTCTTGCTTTTCACCTCTCCCTCCTTTCCCTTTTAAGTGATTTTGCTGACATTTGTGCTGTTCTCTTCTCATTTTTTCAGCCTCTCCAATTCCTGTAGCCATTCTGAGGACAAGCAGCAATCATCTCAGTTACTTGACCCAAGAAACGCTGCATCTGCCTATTTTCCCTTTCCATCTGTCTGCCTTTTGTTGTTTTTGCTCCTCTCTCTGTATTTGTTCCTTGTTACCTTCCTTTCAGTTTTTTCTCAGATAGCATCACTCCCTCGTTCTCTTCCTTATTGTGATCTTTGGGGTATTACTCCATTACTGCCACTTCTCTCTAGTTCATGTTTTGTATGTATGTCATTATCACGAAGTCTGTTCTCTTGCTTTCTAACAATCACTTTTCCTGCCCTTGCTTTATTTATTCACAGGGAACTACTCTCCAATGCTACTCCTTGTGCACTGTTACCCTTGTGCCTCTGTTTCCTCCCATTCACATTCCACCAGATTTCTGGCAGGAAGTTTGTATTTCCACTGTCTGCATTTGCTTGCCTTTCATATTCTTCCTTTAAGGTTTTTTGAAAGGCTGAACATTCCCTTTCGGTATACATTTTCATCCATTCTCAGCACCACACTACCATCAGAATAGCTAGGAAAAGCATCCAAGCTGCAATTCTCTTTGCTTTGAACTCTTATATTTTAGGCAGGACGGCTTTCGTTTTAGACTCTCAAAGAAACAGTCAACTGTCCTCATAAACATTCCAATATTACTCTCAGCACCCTAACTTATGCCAGAATGTCTTACTTCTCTCTAAATTAGTGCAAGCCAGACAGTACATGTCTGGGCCTCAGCAAGTCTTTCCCTGGTCTGCCAGCTCTGTAGATTCTTTCAGTTTCTGTTTTTTTCTCTCCATTTTATGGCTTCTTCAGTCCCTTATTAGACTGTGCAGTCTCTTCATCACCATCCTGCAGGCCTCTTCTGTTGCTTCCAGTGTCCTGTGCCTTATACTATCTCCAATTTACCCTTTTTCTTATGTTACTCATCCTCCCTCTGTTCCCTTCATCATCTACTTTGTTGGTGAGCAACTGAATTTGTTTCTCCATTTTTTAAATCCTTCCATAGTGTTCCTTCAGCTCTGCTGATACAATGTCTTGTCCTCCATGTCCCACATTCTTTCTCTTAGGCTAGCCACGTCTCCCTAGTTCATGTTTTGCATGCTTTTTTACTTTCCTGCCACAGCTCAAGTTAAGTCCCCCTGACATAACACTTTACTGAACAAAAAAAGCATACCTGGTCTTCCTGCGGTGTCACTTTATATCCCCTCATTTGTTCCTCTGTGTTTTCTGCAGCATCATTCTTCCTTTTACTGACAACAACAGGAACAAAGCTTACATTTATCTTTAAAACACAGGCACACATCCAGAGTTCTGCAATTAAACATTTTTGTGGACTCTTTAGCCACACCAAATTTGTGTGATTTTAAACTAAATGCACAGATTATACTTTACATAAATTCAGATACTAGAATAGAATATCTGCAAAAATAGCATTTATGCCTCTAGTAAAGTATTTAAGCAGAAGGCTGTGGCTGTTTTTTTCTTGCAGTGAAAAAACATGCCTCCATAACTTAAGAATGAAAGTAAAATGAAGTGCAGTGATAATGGAACAGATCAAAAACATATGCTTCACCCAGTTTACAAAAAATGTGATTTTGTTAACAGTCTTGGTCCCAAAGATCCAGTCAGTGAAATGATTAATGCTTAATACAAGCCTTAAACAGAAAAAAAAGCTAATATATAAAAAGTGTCATTCTCTAGCTATTACTATACCCTAAAATGAGTGTCCTTCTCCTAAAATGACAGTTTGGAAGGTAGGACTGGGAATATACCATTTACTTACAGCTTCAATGGCAAGTACTAGGCTAGCTGTTCATGTGGGCCATTTTAAGCCTAGTCAACTTCCCTTTTTGTGCTTGAAATAACCTATCCCATTTGGTTACAGACTGGCCTTACCATACCATGGTCAATAATTATATATTACTCCAATGAGGGTAACTGGGATCATACTGTAGATAATTTGGGTCTATATTAGATCACCGACTGCTTAAAGAAGTGAACGGTGATTAATCGACCCTATGTAAGCGAAAGCTTACAATCTCGAACTGTCAGAACAGCGATTTTTTCCTAGGGAAAAAAAATCTTACAACTAACCCTACACTAAACTATACACACACCACTAACTATACACATACCTTAACCCAAACCCTAACCCTAAGGTCCGTTACTATCGCACACTAAACTCACCCGCTCCCTAACCCTAACTCACCTAACCCGCCCTAACCCTCATGTCCACACAATTGTACACATACCTAACCCATGCCCTAACCCTAACTCGCCTAACCTGCCCTAACCCTCACATCCACACAATCGCACACTTACCTGAACCCGACCAGTAACTTTCCACAACAGCGCTGAAAATACAGAAGCAACAGAAACTATCTTTCCCTAGGAAAAAAATTTAGTTTCTGTTGTTTCAATATTTTCAGCTTTCGAGATTTCGAGGGTTCGATATTAGAATATTCAAAGGTTTTCAACCTCAATGTTCTAATATAGACCCGATAATTTGATGGAACCCATGCATGGGATAAAGCATTTAGGAGCTGCATCTGTCCACTTGTAGTACAGAAACCAGTCCTGGGGTAAAATTTCTGTCTCCTATCCACAGGTCTATGTTGCACTTGAAAATGGACAGGAATGAACTTTGTTTGACATGGAATCTGCTGCAAACTATAACTGCCCCTTCAGACCATTCTGTGGATGTTACAGAAGAGGTTTAAATCCCTAGCCAGAGTATTTCTGATGCCATGTGACTTGCTGATGTGCAGTAATTTACATAAGTAATGGATTGGAGGTTGCCTTGTATGCCAGCCACAGGTCACCACTTAGCAGTCTGTAGGATACAGAGGATAGTGACAGGATTTTGAGTCAGTCCATGCAGGACATGTTATGTACGCCTTGTGTCCTTTTAGTAAGGTATCTCTGTGGACATTCCAGTTGTTGCTTGTGTCTGGACAGATGCACACCAAAGGGATCATTACATTCAATGATCTTATCTATGATGTGATCTTTTAGTTGTTCCTTCCTCAAAACAACAAATATCAGAATGAAAAAATTCATCTGTTATGTAACAGATGCATATAACTTACGGGTATAATTCAGTGTCCTGTACTCTTGTTAAGTGCAGTCTTCTTCAAGTAATGTTTTGTTTTATAAAAACAAGACATGAATATTTGTTTTTAATGCTAAACGCGATGCTGCCTTTAATGGGTCTCAGCAATCTATTTTGTAATTTTAATTAATTTAAAAAAATGATACAACGCTTTTTTATTCCTAAAAAAAGTACCTCTTTAATACCTGAAAGCATGCAATATTTTTCATTTTTTTTTTTTTGCATATAGATTTAGCTATGCCTGCCTGACATTTCCATTATGCTTAAAATGTTTTATGCCTGTGTATTACAGCAATTTACAAATTTGACAGGCTGCAATGAGATCTTTCCACCGTAGCAAATCTTGATGACAGTAAGTACAATATAACTAGTAATCTGCATTTTGTTTATACTACACATCTTATTAAAACAGACTAAAATGAGTTTGCATTCTTTTAAAGAGGTAAAAACCGCCTTCAAAAGCTGCTCCACAGCACACCAAAAATATCCTTATAAACAAACTAATGCTAATATGAGAATGTCTTTGTGTATATTCCAAAACATAAATCTATTTTCTAAAGAAGCCACTCTTAAGAAGCAATAAAAAATACCAATTTTAGTCATTTGTTTCATGTGTTTCCAGCAGATTTATGCTGGAAGGTAGTTCCCAAGAAACAGCAAGTGTGAGAGAGAGAGAGACGGAAACCATTATATTTATTTCAATTTCCTACATTAAGAAATTAAAAGAAATCTGTTTTACATAATGATAGTCTAGAATGAACACTTATGAAAAGCATTACATTTTAATCATAAACAAAAAAAAGTTTTTGTTACTAGACAATAAACAAACATATATTAAAGTTATACATTAAGTATTTTTGTCCTTTTTTTTCTTTGCTGCAGTCAGTGAGTTTGGTGGATTTCTTACTTTTGCTAATAAACAAATATATGTATTAGTGACTGTATAAGAAAGGCTTTGTAACAGATCACCAAGAGGATTACTGGCCTCAAACATATGTCCTATGCAGCCCGACTGAAAAAAAACTCCGTCTATACTCAGTGGCATATCGCTTACTCAGAGTTGATCTCTGCCTGACTTACAAAGCTATGTCCAACTCAGAATTGATGGACATGCTCCACCTAAAGAAATCCAAGTCACTGCGAGCCACGTGCTCTAGTGAGCTAAACCTCACCACAACAATAAATAGAACATGCTGGAGGGATAGATTCCTGTCACGGAGACTCCCCATGCTTTGGAACAAAATTCCTAACTACATTAGGCAGAGCTCCTCACTAACACTCTTCAAGAGAAGCCTTGACGAATGGATGGGTAACAGAAAGTACACCCCTGGGATCACTTCATTGGCTCTGCTTGACAGAGGCTCAGTTAATTAATCAATGGGGCTTCGAAAGCCGACATACTCTGGCTAGGCTTATAAATGCCCTCGGGCAGATAGCCTAGTACCTACCTATTAACCTATAAAAACAAACTGTAATAATCATGCTAGCAATGGTTATAAATCAGAAGAATAATGCTACATATACACAGCATTTAAGAAAATGTATTTTGCCTTTATGTGGCTATACTACATAAGGGAATACTTTTTCAATAACTCAGACAAAAATCTGCATGATTTTCTGAGAATTTCTCCAATGTGCTTAAAGCTATATATTCAGCTACTTCCACAACACTGACCATGTTGATTTCTAAACTGTTCATAACTGAGTGACCGAGATCCCAGCATTACAAAGCTCAAGAAGGGACCTATTAAATTCAGAAAACAAAGGTGAGTTTATATTTTCCATTTTATGACTGCACTTCTCTTAAACACTGTAGTTCTGACTGAGCTGATACCACCAGACAGTGCACTGGAATCTGGGATACAGTGCAAGCTGGGGTGTTGATATGTACCAAAATGACTCACTGGGAGCAGAATCAACATCTGTTGAGCTGTTTTGACTACCAGATGTTGTGTTTGTGCAGCTGTTGTATACAAGGCAGCTAGTGCTGAGAAATAAACAGCCATGAGAAAAGGGAGAGAGAGAAGGGCAGAGAAGAGCTGGTGCTGCTGCAGCTGAGAGGTGCACAATCTGGAACTGGAATGCAACTAGTTAGTGGTTCATCAGTATCACTAAACTTGTGGAAAAAAGAGCTTGTGGGTCCTGCTATGTGGGATCACTTAGAGTAGGCAGTAATCAGCTTACAGCTGGAACCTGCTGCTATGCTTAAAACCACACATGGGAAAACAGATAGCAAGCAGAGACCAGAGGACAGGAATGACAATGAAATGCAACACTCAAGTGGGAAACAGCAGAAGACAGGTAACTGCTAAATACTCAAATGATCACCTGGGAAGTGGAACAATTATACCGTGTGGCTATAATCACTGAAATCAGCATTTGGCATTTCTGGAGCAGCTATGAACAGAAGGCTATTACAGAGTAGCTAACAGCTGGAAGCCAAGGGGCACAACACAGTCACAGTTGAGAGATGTAATGACTCCTGCTCGTTTTATTACACCTCATCCCATTCATCACCCTTCTACATTATGGTTCAGGATTTCTAGGAAATCAGGTGGGAGTTGTTTATGAAAATCAAAGCAGGCAAGAAAGGAGTTAAAAAGTGGAAAAGCACAAGCATTTTGGTTATCAGACAAAGCTAGACCAAGGAAAAGTACCCAAAGGCAGAACCAGAATAATGCAATGGCATTCAAGTAGCAGAGGTGATCACAATGTCTGAGGAGAGGCAAAATGAAGTGGAGAAAGTTCAGATGTTTAGACATTATAAAGTAATACTTTATGAAGACTAGTATTAAGATTACTGTTTATACAGTGGACAAAAAAGATTATTGTTTAGAATGAGTGAAAGGAGGAAAGGAAACATGACACTGGCATTCCAATCTTGAACAGCCAGCACCTACTAAGAGAAGGGGGGCACTATTTAAATGATATGAGATAAGGTAAGTGAAAAAACAATCATATGGATACAGGAAAATTCACATCAGTATATATATATATATATATATATATATATGGGACTGTTGAATGTAAATGGATAATCTCTGAATTAAAAAAAACAAGGTCAGTGTTGGAAAGGGATAAATACAGTTGTGTAAACCCTAATTACCAGTAACAGTAGATGTTTGAATTACTCACTACTTCAGTAGCTTCCTGGGTTATCTGCTAAGGTAACCATGAACTGGCCAGTATTCAAAAGCTCAAACTCCCCTTCCCCTCTCTCTTCCTGTGACAGCCGAATGTCTGAGCATATCCTGAGAAGAAAGTCTACAGCTGCCCCAGGTAACGAGTGTTCAGGCTTTTTTTCACTTCCACAAACAAGGAGAAGAAAGTACCAGAAGCTAGAATAATCTAGCAAGAGTACATATGCAGCCATTCACAATACCATATAATAATCAAATCCAACAACTACATCAAAGCAGTTGAAATCCACCGGTCACCTATGTACACTCTGGTGGATAGTTGGTGGGTGTTGCCAGTGAGTCAAAGAGGAACTCGAACATCGACTATTACAGGTAAAGAGGACATACACAACTGCATTATGTTAATCATTACCTCTGCCTCACTGGCATTTTTAGTTGATTCCTAAGGCCTACAGAGAGGTGGAAGGATAAGGATTGAGTAGACCCTGGAGAGTGGTCCTAGAAAAGCCTGCTCTGGACCTTGAAAAGGAATCCAGTTTGTAGTACTTTAAGAAGGTATGAACAGAAGACCAGGGTACTGCCTCTAGAATGTTTCTAGAGTCCATCCATTTCCAATATGCCATTGAAGAAGATAATACCCTAGTCAAGTGAGCCTTAACCTTGTCTAGATGAGATGGGGATGGGACTAACAAAAAAACAACAGCAGAGGACAACCATTATGCAACAGTTTGCTTACAGACAGCTGAACTTTCGTAGCCTCTGTTTTGGAAACAGATACTGTTCAGCCTTCCTAAAGTAGATTGTTCTGTCAAGGTAGTACCCGAGCTGCCTGTGAACATCTAAGGTATGTAGAATCTTTTCTCCATTGCTTTTTGGATTAGGATAGAGACTGATGGTTTGATTCAAGGTAAATTCAGAAACAACTTTAGGCATGTACAATGGATTAATGCATAACACAACCATGCCCTTGTGAAAAATTAGATAAGGTCATCCCACCATGACAGATTGCAGCTCAGAGATTCACCTTACAGATGTCAGAGCAATAAGTAAAATGGTCTTCCAAGTAATGAACCATAAATTCCAGTGAGGAGAAATTTGCTTTCAAGGGGGTCTCAAATGTAACACTCCTTTTATAAGCTGCTTGACATCAAAAAGAGACAAATGAGGAGGATCCATGGATACACAAGCTAAGATGGCCACAAAATGCACTTTCATAGAAACATATGACAAACCCTCTGAAAGTAGCATTTCAAAACCAGAGGGGTTGAAACCCTTTCAAGACCTCTTTTATCGGCTATGCACCACTTGAAAAACCCTCTTCCACTTGTAAACATAATATTTTCAGGTTGCAGGTAGTTTTCTTGCCCCCTTAAATATCTGATGCATACTCTCATGGAACAAGTACCTAAAAGGTATTGAAAGGGAATCATCAAGGCTGTCATTTGCAGTAACTCAAACTTGGGGTGTAACATTCACCCCTAATGCTATATGAGCAGATCCAGTCTGTGAGGAAGCTTGTGGTAATTGCCCTTGGCCAATTCCATTAAAAGGGAGAATCAATTTTATCTGGGCCAAAAGGACGGTATCACAATGAACTTTAGCAGTTATTTCTGAATCTTTAAAAGTACCTTGGGAATCTTTGGAAAGGGTGGAAATGCACACAGGAGCATTCCTGACCATGGGAATGATAGACTACTTGCAAAGCTGAAAGAATGTCTTGAACAGATTTTTTTTCAGTTGTCTGTTTTGAAAGGATGTGAACAGATCTACATGAGGTGTCCCCACATCTGGATCAAGTCCTGGAAGGACTCTAGTCTACATGGAACCTCCAATAATGAAGGTCTAGCCAAGATTTGCTAGGTTTGCCACTGTGTTTTGCTCTGATGAATGTATAAAGCCTGAAGAGTTAAAGAATGTTGCACAGCCAGCTCCCAAGGCCATCACTGCTAACCAGCAAAGAGGGTATGACTTTGTATCCCTTTGCTTTTTCAGGTCCTACATCACAGTAGTGTTGTTTGCAATCAATACAATAGGGCCATAAGTGGTGAAGAGTTTTTAAGGAATGAATCACTGCCAACATCTATTTTACATTTATGTGCTTTGCCATGTCCTTAGCACCCCACAAGCCATGAACATGAACTCCCACGGACACTGATCCTCACACAAAATCTGAAGAGTCCCATCTGGATTATACAAAGATTTTTTTAAAAAGTGGAAATTTCATCAAGAGAAATACAGGAAAAAAAGTTAAAACTTCTGTGGGTTAGGAATGAATATGAATAGAAATGTGTCTATCCTGTTCCTAGGGGGTTTAAACATCAAGATTCCTTTCCCACCTAACAACCCTCAAAGGTATGCTATACAAAAGTAAGGAACATCCAAGATCATAGGATTATAGGAAGTTACTAGGCTAATGGCCCTAGGGCCCCTACAAACCTAGTCAAGTTTTACCCTTATTTCCATGATCAGCACCTAATGCCCATGTCCAAGAGGGACAGAGGTGCAACCCTTGGGGTGAATTTACAGTTATCCATCCAATTCTCCAGACTGCATTTGAAGGGGGACAATGAGGTGCTTTACTTGATATGAAATGGGAGTCTGTTCCAAAGGTGTGGTAACCTCTGGGAGCAAAATCTGTCCCTCCAGCAGGTTCTATTAATGTCACATACCAGGTTAAGGTCTTTAGAGGGAGCAGCCCATGTACCATTTGACTTGCAGCTATGCAGCATTTTAATAAAGCAGGGTCAGAGATTGCCTTATATGCAAGGCAGGGATTGCCTCTGAGTAGTATGTATAAAACAGAATAAAGTGACAGTGATTTCAGATGATCTACATAGGTTAAATGCTGAAAACCTTGAATTTTCCTTTTGCGGAACCTTTGGGATTTCTCCAGTTGCTGCAGGTGCTTGGAAAGGTACATACCAAAAGGGGCAATGCACTAAATTATTGGCCTGATGAAGGAAGAGTACAGGGGGGTTATAACTTCTTTTTTTCTAGAAGCAATGCACTTACTTATGAAATGAGTAATATAGAATGCCCTTCTTACCACTATGAAGACATGGTGATCAAAGGTAAGATTGCTGTCAACCTGTATGCCCAGGTCTCTCACCACTGAGTGCATACTTAGTCTGGCAGTTAGCAGGAACATCGCTCTTACCAAAAGGGATGATAAACTCAATGCAAAAAAATGTATTAAGGCCATGACTTTGGCACCAATCATTTGTTTGTGTAAGACCCTCTTGCAGGATGTTGATACAATTTAGAGATTCTATGGCCACTCCCAGTTTGCTGCCATCAGCAAATTTTGTCAGCCACAGACCTGAAGTTTTGCTTGTACTTCAGAGAAATAGATTCCAAACAGTAAAGGTCCCAGGACTGATCCCTGAGGAACACCATTGGCTACGGGGCTGCTGTTGGAGGTGGTTTCCCCTATTTTGACTGTGTGTGTTCTAGCAGTGAACTAGTTAGCAACCTATCTAATGACATAAGGGTTGATACCTTGCTGGGTGAGATTGTCAATGATGCATGAGTGGGGGATAGTGTCAAAAGCCTTGGCTAAGTTTAGGTAGGCTGCATGCACAGATTTCCCCCTCATCTAGGGCCTTGGTGACTGTCTCGAAGAAGTCTACCAGGTTTAACAGGCATGATCTCCATTTGATAAATCCAAACTGAGTAGTGTCAAGTGTTTGGAGATTACCTATATCTTTGTTGATAAGGACAATGATAAACCGGTCCATGGCCTTGCAGATAAGGCTAGTCAGGCTAATAGGTCTACAGTTCCTGGGGTCAGTGGAAGCACCACTGTTGTGCAAGGGAATAACAGTGACTATTTTCCATTAAGCTGGGATGAAGACAGTGCTGAGACTATGACTGAAATGAGTACCCAATGGTGCTGCTAATTCTTTTTGGAGACCATGCAGGACGCAACCTGAGATGTTGTCAGGTCCCATAGATGCTGTGTTTTTGGCCTTAGAGAGGGCATTAACGACCTGCTCTTTAGAGATACAAGGTAGGGGACAGGTGGTAGTGATATCATGGCGTACATGTAGCGGGGACAGGGGAATGAAGTTTTCACAGAACCTGTCATCCAACAGGTTAGCTATGTCCACATGCTCAGTATATGTGATATTACTAACTACCAGTTCTGCACAAATCTGAGCCTTTCCTTTTAGGTTACACATGTAACTAAAGAATGCCTTACGGAAGTTGAGGAAGCTAATCTGGATTTGTAGTTTGTAGTTTGCTTTGGAGAACTTCACAAGAAGTCTTACTTGCTTGTTTAAGCTGAGGAGGGAGTGTTTCCAGTTTAGAGCCTGTTCCCTCTTACACTTAGACAGCAATTTATTCCTATTATTGTAAAGCTTGTTAATAGCAGCTGTACAATAGGCAGGTTTGCTCTTCCTTGAGGAGCTTGTTTTGGTCTTATCAGGTATGGCCAAGTCAATGAAGTTATACAGGTGTTTGTATAAAGTACTGACGTAGAACTCGGCATAGTTGCCAATTCCATCTGAGGAGGGTGTGATGAAGCTATTTATACCATCCCGTAAGAGGCTATAATCTGCTTTGGAGAAGTTTTTTAGTTTATTTGCTGTTGGGGGGGAGGGGTCAGGTATGATAGTTACTTCAAATGACACTGATCTGTGGTCAGATTTCACCAGGGAAGACCTCAGAGTGGGGATGCTACATTGGTCAACCATATTGGTAAGCACCAGATCCAGGATGTTGGCACTTCTTGTGGAGGTGTCAACCAGCTGGTCCAGGACACTGGAGTTAATGAAGTCAAGGAACCTTTGGGCATGTGAGTTTGAGCACAAGTAATTTACCCAGTCAATGGATGGGTAGTTAAAGTTGCCCTAAACCATGGTATTCAGACGTATCTTAATAGATGCAAGTAGATCCAAATAGGCAGAATAGGTGTCCTTATTTATGGAGGGGGTCCTGTAGCTGGCAATGACTTGAATAAGTGTCCTACCAACTGTTAATGCACCTGAAGTATCTCCAGGGAATCACACTGTTTAACCAATCGGGAGGTGTATTTATCTTTAATGAATACACTGCCTCCTTTAGTTTTCATGCTTTCAGTTTGTGGTCTGAATGTGTGGAATGAGGTGTAACCCAGTATGGCTGAGGTGCTCCCCACAGCCTTGAACCAGGTCTCTGTGACTGCACAAATGTCTGCATCTTCCAGGGGAAGGACTGCTTCTAGTGAGTGCAGTTTCATGTTTAAACTCCTAGCATTTAGCAGCATAACACTGAGGTTGTTTTTAGATGGAATTTTTAAGTCGGAATTTTGTGCTTGAGACACTGCATAAAAAGGCACTATGGGGTGGCAAGAGCCTTAGCCAGTAGCCAAAATCCCAGGGGTGACAAATGAAGACTATCTCTGGGCAAAGCATCGAGGTCTGTCGATTATGTCATCTCAGGCTGACAGGTACTGGATCCCCCTTAGAATGACACCAGAAACTAAGCCAATTATTGAAATCATCACAAGTGCACCAAGACTCTCCTTTCTGGAGGTTTGGAGATCAGACAAGATATGGTAGAAGTAGGGGACAGGAAAACAGTTTGGATAAATGAATTTCAGAAGAATTATCATGACAAACATCAGGGGTAACACAGAGGGAAATGAAACAAGAAGGTACGTACTATACTTAATAACCTCGCTACTTTCACATCTATAATTTTAGTACCTTAGAGCTAAATGAGCACCATATTCAATTATTTAAGAACACGTTTACATTTAACACTATGCCAAAGAATAACACTGCAAACAGTTTAATAGAGTTAACATTTTTTGACAGGAAACTCAATTTACAATTGTTGTGTGGGCATTAGGGAAACATTACACAAAATGAGGAAGCTTTTTCAAGAAGGAGAAGTATGTTTAACCCGCATTCACATCCAGCTATTTCTACATTTGAAAAATACCACAAAAATGATTTTAGGAATTTTTTTTTTTTTTAAGAAAAAGATGAAATATTTTTCACAAAAGTTAAATTTTATTGGACCTGTCTAATAATAAGGGTATACAGGTTAAGCAGCCATATAAAGGGGTGGGGTATAACAGACTTACATCACTATTCACTAAGAATATTGGCAGTGCTGTACAATGATGAAGCATATGTAATAATTTCAAAAAAATGACATGCATATTGCATATTCTAGATGATTTTTTTCCTGTTTGATATTCTTATGCAAGGTGCTATATCTAAAGAAGAATATAAATTTTTGAGGGTACCACATCCAATGACATCCTTTTTTTTGGCATTCCTAATATTAATAAGGACCCCAAAAATCCACCTCTTAGGCCAATTTTAGCAGTAGGTGGATCTACGATGGAATTCTTGGCAATATTTTTTACACAAAAAAATTTAAAAATTGTTTATGGACCAGTGCTGTATATTAATGAATCCATGCCATTTTTTTAGAACTTTATCTAGTGTGTCCAATGGGGTCTACTTCACATGACTGAAATTTAATTTTACTGAATTTCATTTGACCGAGCCCATAATACCTAATTTTCAAAATACTGAAAACTCATTTGACTGAATCTCACTATACTGAATTATAAGCCATAGACATGATATGGGTTACCCTTCTCTTGTGACTTGCTTGTGATAAACAGAATTACTGTAACTTATCGTGCTGATTGTCAGAATACTGACAGTCATGTAGAAATTAATGTTTCTAAATGTGGGTATGTCTGTTTACATTTTTATGGGAAGTATCTCAAGTAATATGGTGGATGTTTTGTGTGTTCCAGTAGTGGCAGCGTGTAGACTACTGTAAGGTAAGTAAAATGTATATGCCCTTTTCCCCACTGTAGTATGATCCTGGAGTTAGTATATATAGTTGGGGGGGGCACAGCCCCCGACACTGAGGGGTGTGGGGGGTGTAGCCCCCCACCTAGTTTGGTTTTATATCATCCGGTTTTTGTTAAGAGGGTACGTAAATAGTTTTTAAGTTCTGTAAATAGTCAGTAATTTCTGTTGTAAGTGTGCATGACTATGGTTTACTAGTTAGTATTTTGAAATGTAGCATTGTCAGGTTTCAGTCAAGTGAGTTTTCAGTATTTTGAAAATTAGGTATTTTGGTCTCGGTCAAATGAAAGTTAGTCAAATTAAATTTCAGTTATGTGAAGTACACTCATCCTATGATGGGTGCTTGTTATTTGCAATTATAGATGTGGCTAACCTTTTCAGTGTGACTCTATACTCTAGTGGCTTAACTTGGTTCTCTGAGTTTTTCTGCGAGAATATTAATTGATCTTAATATTCACATAAGCAACTTGGTTAGTTTTACTGAAATATTTTTAAAATACAACATTTTAGGTTTGACAGAGAATATATTCATCAAATAACTGGAGTGGCAATGGGGGCAGCATGTGTTCCATGCTGTACAAATATTATTATGGCAATATGAGAGAAGTTTGTTTTCACATCTGAATATGTGAAATTTATGCATGTTTATAATAGATTTTGTATGATATATTTATTTTATGAAAGGGTGAAATTGATGAGTTGTCTGCATTTTTAGATTTTATTTCACAAACCAGGTCCTTTTTAAGTTTCACCAGTTCATATCATAGTGAATGTGTAAATTAGTTGGATGTCCTTATTAGTATGGATGTTGATAAGGGAAAATTTCTTTCAAACAGCTATAGGAAAGAAATATTTTCAAATTTTTATTTATATAGTGAAGTAGCAACTGGTTTGCCTTATACAAGATGGTTTCACAGGACAAAACATTTTATAAGGAAGTTGACAAGCTCTAGAATATGATCGGATAATGGGGTTACTCTGTGGATTTAATTATCAGAGTTCACACTGATGTGATAGAATATAGACATTCTAGATTCCAGCTGATCTTAACAGAAAATACAGTTGTGTACACTTACCATAAATGTAGATGTTCGAGTGTATTCACTGTTGTAGTCATCACATTTGGGTTATCTGCCTGCAGGTAGCCCTCAGCTGGCCTGAATACGAGTCTTCGGATTTCTGCATCGGATGCTGTCACTTCTTCCTTGACGTCAGGGGTATAAAACATGCAGCCGATGCCATTACATCAGTTTTTCTTGCCCCAGATGTCAGGTGCCACCAAAATAAGAAGCAATTACATGGCACGGTAAACCCCCATCAAACAGCAAATACACACGAAAAAATAAATATACCAACAAAAAGAAAAGGTAGAGCCAAGAGAATTCAGGGGGCTGGAGGGAGGGTAACCAAGACTGCAACAGCAAATACACTTAAACATCTACATTTATGGTAAGTGTACACAACTGTACTATGTTCTTTTTGTTTCACTGTTGCGGTCAATCACATATGGGTTGATTCCCAAAGCTAAGGAAGGGAGGAGGAAGTTAAACAGCATTAGGACCAGCTATTAAGCCCTGTAATACTGCAGTGGCAAATCCAGCTCTGGATTTAGAAAAGATAGGCAAGTGGTAATGCTTGGTGAAGGTATGTACACAGCTCCAGGTAGCAGCTTCTAGGATGTCCCTGGTAGGGACTCCTCTGAGAAATGCCGCAGAGGTAGATGCAGCCCTAGTGGAATGTGATCTTATCCCCTGTGGGGTAGGTTTTCCATGGTGCTTGTAGCACAAATAAATGCAATGGCCTATCCATTTGGAAATGGTTTGCTTTGAAATGGCTTTCCCCTCTGCCCCTGCAGCAAAGCTAACTAGCAGCTGTTCAGATTTTCTGATAGTCTTAGTCCTGTCCAAATAGAATCTAAGTTGTCTGTGCACGTCCAGAGAGTGCAGTATTCATTCCCCTTTGTTTTGTGGATTAGGGAAAAAAGTAGGCAAATGAATGGACTGATTTAGGGCCACAGTAGACACCACCTTGGGCATAAAGGAAGGATTAGTCCTGAGGGAAACCCTGTCTGCATGAAAGATAATGAAGGGTTCCACTGCCATGAGGACCTGTAATTCAGACCCTATTCTTGCTGAAGTGATGGCTAGAAGGAAGGCTGTTTTCCAAAAAGGAATTTCAACTCTATTGTAGCAGCTGGCTCAAAGGGGGGGGGGGGGCTTTTCCAATACAAATGTAAGGTCCCAGGCTGGAGTGGGGGGTCTCCTGGGGGGTCTTAAATTTTTGGCCCCTCTAAGGAATTGCTTTAGCAAGGGGTGAGAGAAGAGGGGTGGCTCAGTATTATAATGTGCTGAAATGGCAGAGGCATGAATTTTAACTGACGAGAAGGATAGGCCCTTGTGGAGCATTTCTGTTAAGTACTGTAGAATATGAGGTAAGCTGGACACTGTTGTGCCCATCCCCTGAGCCTGGCTCCAGGAACAGTATTTTTTTCCACTTTTCAGCATAGGAGTTTCTAGTACTAGGCCTCCTTGCCTCCAGAATGACATCCAGCACCTGCTTTCTGAGGGATGCTAGAGGAGACCTCAAGTAATTAGCCAGGCTGCAAGGTTCAGGGTTTGAAGCTGAGGGTGCAGAATGTGGCCCAACTGCTGGGACAGCAGGGAAGGGGTGTGAGGCAGGTGCCATGGTTGTAGCAGTGTCATACTGCGCAAGAGGGAGCACCAGTGCTGGCGTGGCCATTCTGGTGCAATCAGTATTGTCCTTGGCTTGTCCTGTTTGATCTTTAGTAGAAGTAGAAGGCAGAGGGGGAAAGGCATAAACCGAGAGGCTTTCCCAGGTAAATGACAGTGCATCCACTTTCCAAGCTTGACAGTGGGGAGTTCTTGTGCAGAATTTGTTCAATTGGTAGTTCTGAGGGGAGGCAAACAGGTCTACCTCTGGAGTCCCCCATTTGTTCCTCAAGAGCTTGAATATTTTGGGTTCAAGTTTCCATTCGTGTGGGTCCATGAAATTTCTGCTTAAGTTGTCTGCCAGTGAATTTAGTTTGCCCGACAGGAACTGAGCTTATAGGTGCACTTGGTAGCTCAAGGCTGTGTTCCACAGAGCCATGGCTAGTCTGCAGAGAGGGGAGGAGGGGGTTCCCCCCTGCTTGTTTATGTACCACATAACTGTGGTGTTGTCTGTCTTTGCCAATAGTGGTCCTAGAAGAATACGGTCTTTGAAGGCTATCAGAGCATTCTGTACAGCTAACATTTCTTTCTGACTGATATGCAGGTGCATCTGTCTCGGGTTCCATTTGTCCTGAATGCACTGCCCTGCCATGTGAGCCCCCATGCATAGTCTGATGCGTCTGTTGTTAGGGTTTGGGAGGCAGGGGGTAGAGTGAAAGGGAGTCCCTTGTTGTGGTAGCAGGCCTCTGCCCACCACAGGAACTCTGTCTTTATACAAGGAATGATGGAAATCAATGTTTCCAGGTCCTGAGAATGTTGACACCATAGGCTTTTTAGATACCACTGGAGTTTCCTCATATACAGTCTTGCATATGGAATTAGTAGAATGCAAGAGGCCATGAACCCCAGAGCTTGCAGTATTTTCCTTGCAGATAGCTGGGGTTTTGTAGCCAATAATTTGAAGTAGGTTGTCAAATAAACTTGTTTCTCCGGAGGGAGGAATACCATCTGGGAAGTTGTGTTGAAGCTTGCTCCCAGGAATACAATCTGTTGGCAGGGTACTAGGTGAGATTTCCTTACGTCGATGGCGTACCCAGTGAGGTTAGAAGTTTCTTTACAAATGCCAGGTATTGTAATAGCAAGTCCTGGCTTTCTGCCTGAATCAGACAATCATCCAAGTATGGGTAAATTTGAATATTTCTCTGCCTGCAAAATGCAATGGCTGGAGCTAGACATTTTGTGAACACCCTGGGAGTAGTAGATAAGCCAAAGTTAAGTGTAGAGAACTACATGATCCTCTTATTAGAATGTGCAGGTAAGCTTCCTTTAAGTCTAGGGTTTCCAGCCAGGCATCCTTGGCTAGCATAGGAAGAAGCTGTTGAAGAGGTAGCATTTTGAATTTTGGAACCAGCAGAAAGGTGTTGAGAATAGAGAGGTCCAGGATAGGACGCCAGGAGTTGTCTTTTCTGGGTACCAGAAAAAGTCTTAAATAAAAACCTTGTCCCCTTTGTTCTGCTGGGACAGGTTGAATAGCCCTGATACTGAGAAGAGAGAGAACCTGCTGTTGGGGCTCTGCCCACTGATTTGGGGGGAGGTCTGGACAACCATTTGGGGTTGGTAGTGTGTAGAAGTGGAATCTGTATCCTTGAGAAACTATGTTCAAAACCCACTTGTCCTGGGTAATGAGTTCCCAGTTTTTTGCATGCAGGTCGAGCTTTCCTCCTAAGGGAGCAGGTAGATAAGCAGGGCTTGGGAGGTTTAAGGTTAAGTCATTGTGCTATTTTTCCGTAGGGGGAAGGCTTACTACTCCCTGCTTTGGAAGTGGGTGCCCCCACTGCTTAGATCTGTGTGTAGTCTGAGACTGCAGCCTAGATGGTCTGCTGTTCCTGGGTTGGGACTGCGAAGGCCTGGAAGGGACTGGAAAGGACCAGTTCTTTGAAGGCCAATGCCTACTGAATCTGAGAGGCTGTACGTGTAGGAAATCTTTAACAGTTTGCATAGATTTCGCTTTTTCTTCCATCCTTTTGAGGACTTCTTCTGCTTTGTTGCCAAAAGGCGGTCTTGGTTTAAGGGAGCATCCAATAATTTAGCTTTAACATGATTTGGCAAGTTTTGTTCCTTAATCCAAGCATGCCTTTTAAGTACAGACACCGTGACAGCAGCCCTGTAAGATGCTTCTAAAGCGTCAAAACCACATTGCAAAGTATGTTTACCAACTTGTTCTGAAGAATGCATTAAATCTTGCAATTCTTTGTGTTCAGCACAGTCAGGACTCAACATAATTTTCTGTCGAAGTAGTCCCATAACATGCTGCTGATACTTTAACATATGAAACAGGCAATTTAAAGCCCTAAAGGCCAAAGTAACAGAAGTGTATACATTCTTACCCCATCTGTCCAAGGCTCTAGAATCTCTGTCAGAAGGGGTAGGATTTTTGGCAGCAGTAGCCTTAATGCCTTTTGGTCCTTGGGAAATGGTCTCTGGATCCACAAAAGGATTCTTGAAGAGGAACTTGTGAGAGTCAGGTACTCTGTAGTACCTGTCAGGTTTTCTGGGAGCTGGAGGTAAAGTGTCAGGGGTAAGGCTAGATTCCAAGAAAGCATCATCTACAATGTCCAGAACTAAAGGCCTGTGATGAGGTAGGAGTAAGAATTCCCTAAGTCTCTTTTTGGGCTCCTGACCTTCCCAGCGGAAATGCTCACTAAGTGTATGCAAGGTTTCATCGAAGGAAAAATCTTCTGGCGGGGAAGCAGAGGGAATGGAATTCTCTGTATCAGAATCCTCATAAGTAGATAAGGACAAATCATAGTAATCAGAAGGAGTAGAAATATCAGATTCCTGATCAGAAGAGTCAGAAAGAAAATCAGTTCTAGGTCTCTAAGAGGGAGAAGGCTGGCTTCTCCTAATTAAAGTAATAAGATCTTCAGCCATTCTAAGCATTTGTTATTAAGACATACGAGCCTGAGCCTGTGGTTTGGCTGTCGGTTTTCTAGGCGTAGTGTGAGTTTTTGGCCTGGATGAAAATGATGGCGATGGTTTAATATGAATGTCTGTAGACCTGAATACACCCACAGAAGCCGGTGCTTGCACAGCGGCTCCGGACCCATCCATGGTAGAGACATCTGTAGGTTCCATAGTCGAAGAAGCATCTCGCGGCATACCAGATTCTGACTGGGTCTCAGTAGAGGCCTGCGAATCTGAAACAGTGGGTATCTGGGGCTGCGAAAGCACCTCACTGAGTACCGGCAGATTGGCGACTAGCTTAACAGAAGTGTCATCGCCAGTTTTGGACATATGCGGTCTGTCTCTGTCTTTACGTTTTTTTCAGAAGATTGGTAGTCGGATGGCTTAATGAAGCCATTTCGGAGTACACAGATCGAGCACAAAAGTAACTGGCTGCAAAAATAGCCCGACGACGAATAGTTCGGGCATTGAACAAGGCACAAAACCAACAGTGAGGGACGTCGTGGTCTGGGCCTAAACATGGGCCTAAACAGGGGATGCAGTAAGAATGAAAATCTCTATGAGGTATTTGCTTTCCACAGGTAAGACAATTGTTAACTTTTAATGACATTGGTTAGAGCAAGAAAAAGGATCCCCAATGGGGTACTTATCTTTTTTGACAACTTCGGGTCTGAAACTCAAAAACTAAAATTTCAGGAGTCGGCCGACCGGCACTTGCGAACTGCTTCTGCTTCAGGCACCATGTGGCAAGAAAGACTGATGTAATGGCGTCGGCTGCATGTTTTATACCCCTGACGACCTGACGTCAAGGAAAAAGCGACAGCATCCAACACAGAAATCTGAAGACTCTGGTATTCAGGCCGGCTGAGAGCTACCTGCAGGCAGATAACCCAAATGTGATGACTGCAACAGTGAAACACGAAGAACATCAGGTGGATTACACTAAGTAAAATAAAACAGTGAGTGACTGTAATAAATGGAGGGCCATTATTTTGCTATATAGTCAGAATGCCGAAGGGATCCATAAGATAATAAAAAGGAATCGGGATCCAGCATTCCCACCTGAATTAAAAGCAAAGTTGGAGGTGGCAGTAACTGTATTTTAGGAGAGGGAAAAATGTTAAAAATATTTAAAAAAATGCTAGCAATAATTTGCTAATGAGAAGGAAAGAAAACAAAATGGTAAAATGTGGGTCATAGCAAATATTGTAGATATATTCTTGATTACTCTTACATCATTGTGATAGGATATGACAACATTATTACAAGCCTAGGTTATAATAATTGTAAGATTAGGGGGGTTGCACATTTGGCCTATTGTTTCATATTCTATGTGGGGAAGACGGAAAGAATGTTTTAAAAACAGAATATATGAACATAACTATGATATCAAACATAAGGCAGTTAACAATGCCTTATTTAAACATTCAATAGTATGTAGGGATTTTAAGAATTTTTTTTTTATTTTGGAAAAGGTAGAAGTGAAATCTAGGGATGGGTGTTGGGAAGTACATTAGCATACAGATGGTTGGTTTGGCAGTTAAATGCAACCAAACCATGGGGTTTAAATGATAATGTTCTTTAAACAGTGTATTAAAACTATGGTCAAGAAAATGATAACTGTTTTTTAGACCATTTTACAAATAAATAGTTTTATTACTCTGTTTTATTTATACAGTATTTATTCAAATGGGGTATTACATGCATATTGTAACAATTTTCAGTTATGTATAATTTATTCATCATGTTTACATTTTCATATTCAAGTTGGGAAGAATTGTATGTAAATGGAGAGTGTGATTGGTTGATAGTGTATTACATGATTAGGACAACTTGCTTTATTATGTGTGTATTATAAATGCATGTTATTCTGATGAAGATTCTCTTCTGAAAGGGATGAAACCATTCAATTTATTTTTAATAAAACATTATGAATGATTTTTTTTTTTTTGTGTCACGCTAGTCCAGCGTGATTTTCATTTTTTGGTAAGAGACTGGACTGGGTTCTGAGAAGAGAAATCAGTCCTGCATCCATAGATAGTTGATCCATTATTGCAGTTCCTGTTTCACAAATCCCAGTAGTGGTACCTGGAAATCCAATGGCTGAAGGTACCGGGTCCAACAATTCTTCAAGCCGCACTGAATTTCTCTCATGTGTAGTCTGGGTAGTGGCATCAAGATTATCACTAATGCATAAGGACTAGAATTTTGAGGAACTCTCTTGTGACGCCACACTTAGAAGACAGAAATCCCAGAAAATGCCCTGATTAGTCAGACCTCTGCCTTCTGTCAGGAAAGCTATGCTTTTTTTATTGTGTCTATCCAACATTCCAGGGAAACAATTCATTGAGAGGGTGTGAGGAAGGATAACTGAAGGTTCAGTTTAAAGCTCAGGTGAGAAAGGAGGGATGCGACCTTGTCTGAGGATTCAAAGCACCTGGATACAGAATTTGTACAAATCAACAAGTCATCTCAACAAAGAAAAATGTGGATGCCTAGTATTTTGACATAGGGAACCACTGAGGCCAGACCCTTTGTAAATACTCAAGGCGCTGTAGACAGCCCAAAGCATAATGTAGAAGAATGATAATGTAAGCCAGAAACAGCAATTCTCCACAATTTCCTGAAATTGGGGACAATAGAAATATGATGATAATCATCCTTGAGATCTGGAGTCACCAGGATCAGTAGACTGGAAACAATGCTAGGACTGATTGTAAGGTGATCATTTTGAATGTCAGAATTTCTACAAGGATGTTTAAAAAGGACAAGTCTAGGATGGGTCTCCAGGAGTACTCCTTTTTTGGTACCAAAAAGATTCTGCAGTGAAATCCTTTGCCTTTATGTACCACAAGTACTGATTCTATAACCTCTGCTTCTACCATGTGATGAAGCCCTGGAGAAAACAGAATTCCCCTGCAAGGGGGAGGATTGTCTAGCCACTACCAAGAGTATCCTTTCCAAATTATTCTCAGAATCCATTTGTGTGAGACTATTTGCAGCCAAGCTGCATGGTTAGTCATTCCATTGTAAGGGGTTGATCCTTTTTCGGAAAAGAATCCCCCCTTGTTTGGTTTCAATAATTTGCCATTTATTTTTAAATCCCAGAATTTGGTTTGACTGAGATTCTTGCTTCTCCTGACCCTTGAAGAAGGATTCCTTGTATGAGGAGAACTTGGGTACATGAAACATCCTAGATACCCCCATGCATTAATTTGCCTTTATCATCCCAATATTTGATTATTTGTGTAACAGAGGGCCCAAATACAAATTATGGACTAAAATGTGCTTTCAAACTTTCAGTTTTTAAATCATCAGAAAAATTATGATTATGTAATCAAGCATACTGTCTTGATACAACAAAAGCACATATCTTTCAAACCACGTTTTGAAACCTGAGTCAAACTAGAAACAATTTCATTCATATAAAACTTTTACTCTGCAGGTAAGGGTGCAGCAAAATCATTAAAACCATATGCACACTGTAAAATAAATTTCTCCATATAGCCTTACAATGTAACATTCTAAAAGCTAGATTATTTGACAGAGACATCCTTTTGCCCTGAAGATCTAACCATTTCCCTCTTTATTAGGGGGTACTGGATTAGATGATGCCAATGACTTTTTATTTGAGCAGGCAGCTGGGGAGACCACAACTGGGTCAGCAGTCAAATGAGAAGAGACACCTGTCATATCCAAAGAGGCCCTATATTTTATCTGAACCTTTTTAATGTTGCATCTTTTGGGTTTTCCCGGTTAGGGGTCGCCACAGCGGAACTCTTGTCCGCTAATGATTGGCAGTAGATATTTATGTACATACTTGCCAGGCCTGACGCACAACCTTCAACGAAGGTACGCCCATTCACGCATGTCTCCACACAGAAGACGCTTTAGCTGAGAATCTAACAGGACAACATCTTACTGTGAGGCGACAACGCTACCACAGCACCACCACCGCAGTTATCTTAATCTTTTTAATGACTGCTGAAATAAATATTGACATCCTGCAGCTTTATAAACATATTCTAAGGCTGGTAAGACAGGGAGTATAACAACAGAATTAAGCATCTCATCCTCCAAGCTCTGGAGTCATTTCTGACTTCTCCCAAGGAAAAACATCTCTAAATCTAGCAATCAACTCAGGAAAAGTGAATACTTGTTTGGACTTGAGCTCAGGTTCACCTTCCAAAGAATCAAAGTAACTGGACTCAGTGTCAACTAGGAAATCACTATTGTCTTCATCAGATTCCTCATAATTCTCTGAAACAACAGAAAGGTCTCTAGTCAAATTAGCAACAACCACCAAAATTAGCTGTCTCCAGAACACTCTTAGCCGAGGAAACCACATCAGCTTTATTAACAGCTATAATCTTATTATCAGGTGTATGATGAAAGCTTTTGTTTCTTCTTCTTGTGAACTTCTTTACTAGATAAAATATCTGGGGACAGAGTATATGTCTGGCAAGGGATTTCTTACCCTGGACTACTCTTGCACCTAAACAGTTTGGTTCTCCCATACTCACCCCAGGTACTGAAACAGCTCAAGAGGATGTGTCTAACCCAAGTTCCAAAGTGGCTGGCAAAGCTACAAGAGAGGATGACAGAGCAAAAGGTTAATGGTCTGCAGGCTCAGCAGTGGCCCCAACAGAATTACTAACCATAGGCTTAAGCACATATATGTTTTTTTTTCCTTTTAGATGAAACTGGATTTGACTTGGGGGGGTACCTGAGGTAAAACCCATCAAGTCAGGGGAGACATTACCAGCCAGAATAATAAACTGACAGTACTGGATAATGTATCACAATAAGCATTTAAACTTCCTGGTATCAAGTATTTTCTCACAGACTATAATCTGCCACACTATGCTAATATCACACACAAAAAAAGTTTGAAATGTGTTAAGAATTATTTTATAACTGATAGAAGTCAAAGAATTTCAAGTATACAAATTCCAAACACCCAAGAAACCAGTGTTAAAAAATAGCTTCACACACTTTAGCCACATTAACCTGCTATAATGTAATGTTTAATAGCAGTTTAAACTATATTTTTTGTCATAAAGTGTAACATCTCCAGAATACACTCAGATAACTTCATTTACAGAAAAATCATGATCCGGTGTTAAAAACATACAAAGCAAAGTCAAACATATAGTAATAATGTATAAATGCTGAAAAAAAAAATCCAAGTTTTGACGCATTTTCCTGTAACAAGATGAAAATAAAGCAGAACAATAATAAAGACAGACCCCTAGTTTCTAACGGCACACATACACACTGCATTTCTGACTGAAATACCAAGAGCGTTTCCTCAACAACAGTAAAAATAAACATTTCCCAATGACAGAAACCAGATAAACACTGCTGCAAGCAGAAATTCCTTCAGGAATTACTGTAAATGCTGCTAGAAACAAAATATTAAAATAAACAGGTCATCAATCAAAATAATATAAATATAAAATTACCCAAAATTTCTCTAAATTTAACACACAACACTTTACAATCCATCAACTGGTCTGTCCTACAGCAACCCCCACCCACTACATGACAGTGTTTTATCATTCAACAAAACTTTCCTACACATATTAAATAGCTACTCTCCCCTTAGAAAAAAAGGGTTAAATCCATCTATACCCCTCTAGGTGTCAAACAATTAGAGTCCTTACACAAAAAAATGACATACCTGCAAATTACAAAACACCCCAGCTTCTGTAGAAATTCAGAGAACTTAGAAACCCAACTAAAAAGCAAACACAAACAAAAACCTGTACTATAGCAACCTCCAAACCAAAATAAATCTTACCCCCAAAAATTCTGGTCTACAATCAATAACTTACTCCATGCAGGTACCAAACCTAACCCTTTATCAAAATAGTTCAGATATAGAAAATGCAACTAAATTCAAAACATATTTTATTGATAGCATATCTGCTCTCAACAAAAACACACCCCAACACACACATCTTCTTAATCTCCTTTTCCACTCATCAGCAACACAAACACATCCCACCTACACCGATATTTTCACCAGACATGCACTCGGAAAATGGTTCCTACATCCAGCATCAACAAATTGCTTCATAAAGTAAAACCTTGCTGTCCCTCAGTGGACAACCAGCCCTCAGAATAAAAATAGCAGCTGATGTCACAGCATATCCTGTATCTATTCTAATTAATAAGTCCATAACCAAAAGCTATGTTCTAAACCTTTGGGAAAAAAAGCATACATCATCCTTTCCCACTGTCCAAAATACTTGAAAATTGTATTCATAAATTCCACCTCCAACACCTCCTTCAAAAACAACTCCTTGGTGTCTAACAGCACTGCTTCTGCCCTTCCCTCAACACTAACACTACTCTCCACTCTTTTACGGACATCATAAAAAAAGCCAGGGATGAAGAAAAACTTACTGCCACTCTATACCTTGACTCAACAAAAGCCTTCAATACTGCTTCACATAAACTGCTGCAGCAAATGTCCTAACTAGAACTCTCTGAGCCTACCATACTATGGTTTAACAGCTACTGACAGCTAGATAACAACCAGAAAAATGGCTCAGTACCTCATCTCCTTCTTTGCATGTCTTCATCTTAGGACCCCTTCTCTTTAACAGTTTCACAAATAACCTCCAAACAGCTTCTGAAAAGCTTCATTTACGCAATATGCAGTAGACGTAGTGCTTATATGCTTCTCTGACAACCCCACTCAACTGCAAGTAATAACCCAGGAAGCCTTTACTTCTACTGAGATGTGGCTCAAAAATGCCAAACTACTGTTAAACCCCAAGAAAACTAAGTTACTACTATTTTCCCCAAAAATCATAACCACCACAAATCCAATTTCAAATTCGCCTTTCTTGACAATACTGACATTCAAACAGTTTCAAACACCATAAAAGAAAACCTCAAATTTGACCTATACATCCCAAAGTCTACCAAGAAAACTCATCAAAAGTTAGGAATGTTAAACAGAAGTAAGCAATACCTCGCCAACTTAACCCAAGAAACCCTAGCACCATATACATATATATATATATATATATATATATATATATATATATATATATATATATATATATATATATATACTTTCCATTCTTCTCTATAACATACCTATATGCACTAACCTTCAAACTACTAGCCATTTAAACTGGAACAGAGTTATAAAAACGTTGCTTGCTTTGCTGCTAATAACTCCCATCTCACCCATCACTGTTCTGCTCTCAAGGAACTCAGCTGGCTTGAGCTACCACACTACCACAATTATACCAAACTATTTACCACCTACAAACTTATATATAATCCCTCTGACTGCTCATCTCTAAGCTCTCTTCCACACAACTATCTTCTCAATCAGCCATGATGTTCCAACACCAAGAAACTACTCTCTGTCTACAAGCTGCATAATGATGCTTGCTGGCCACTGCCTCTATGCATATGATGTAGCACAAATCTGTTACCCTAACCCACTATCAGGACTTCAAAAAATGTTTCAACCTTCATGGCCTCACTAAATAATTTCTTAAATAAAACCTAGCTGTGTTCAATAACCCTAAGACCTCTCCAACTCCCTACTACTCACTACCTTCTCCTTGTCCCTGCCTACTCATGTTAATCTCTCTAGCCTTGCCCTCAAATCATACCCCTTTTTTCTATCCCCACCTACTACTATTACTCTATCCTTCTATACTTTCAAAAATTAAATACTATGATAATCATTTTCTGATATCCTGTACAGAAAGTAATTGAATTGTTATACTTTGTGACCTTATCCATGTAAGTATCTTAGATAACCGAACATCTCTTCCTTGTATGTAAACCAACATGCTTTCTTTTTGTATGACTGTAAAATAATAGTTTTATTTTATTGTGTGTTTATGCAGCTTTTCTCCTCAGGCATCCACTGGAAAAGGCCTTTAACAGCAGAACATTCTCTTTCCTGTAAAATACATAAAAGTTATATACTCACCACAACTATGCATCTGTGTTGTCCATTTTCTTTCTTTCTCAATGAATGGGTTTCGAACCTGATTCAGCCATTTTTCTCTAGATTATTGGATCCAACTCTTGAGCTCCTCCCTTTATCCATAATGCCCATGACTACTGCATTAACTCAGATCAGATTTGCTGTTACTATATAACCCTCTAAATATAAAGTATAATAATAATGAGAAACAATACAGTAATAGAACAGGGGCTCAAACAATAACTATGGTTCCTAACAAAAGCTTTGTCAGGTCACTCCCAAAAGGACATGGATAGGAGGAAGGGGGAGGGAAGTTGAAGAATAATAATGAAAATGGAAAACAAAGACGCATAGTTATAGTAAGTACGTAACTTTTATATCTGATGTTGTCATTTTTATTCATTCCTCAATGAATGGGACATAGTCCCCAGCTACAATAACCTTGTGTGGCCCTCATGGAAGAATGTTCCAGAGAACCAAATGCAGCCATGTTTCTGGAGATGATATCCAATTTTAAGTGACCAATAAATATATGAGCATTAGACTAAGTGGCAGCTGTGCACATATCATCAATGGAAGCTATAGCCCAAAAAACAGCTAATGCAGCCATAGAAGTAGATAAGTGTGCTTTTGGAGGTTTTGCCAAGGTTAAACCTCTCAAAGAGTAAACATAAGAAATACAATCTGTTATCCATTTGGCTAAGGTAATTTTGGATAATGGTTTTCCCAATTTATTACCGGAAAAGGAAACAAAAAATTGGTCAGGTTTTCTATATTCTTTCGTCTTATGAAAATAAAAACAAAATGCCTATGTACTCTCTCTTGTTATCAAATTTAGGAAAAAAATGGCAAATTGATCATTTGATTGATGTTTCTTTCAGAGGTAACTCTGAGTAGAAAGGAAAGATCAGTATGTAAGGTAACCCTGTCTTTATGGAAAATCAAGTAAAGCAGTTTTGAAGAGACTGCTTGGAGTTCAAAAACTCGCCTTGCAGAAGTTATAGCCATAAGAAAAAACTGTTTTCCAAGAAAATAATTTGAGATCTGACTTAGCCAAGGGCTCAAACGGGGATCATACTAAACTCTGTAACATAATAGTAAGACCCAAGGTGGAGTGGGATCCTTTATCAGTGGTCAAAGCAAAAAGGTACCTTTAAGAAATGTTTTTCATAACCTGGATGAAGCTACAGGGAAGCATTATCTCCAATGTGGTAGCTGGAGATGGTTACCAGCAGAACCTTGATGGTGGAGAAACTAGCGCAACGTTGAGAAATCAAAGCAAGAAACTCTAAAACAGCAGGGACTGGAGCAGTGAATGATCTAAATCTCTCTGCTCTGCCTAAAAAGAAAATCTCTTCCATTTGCTCTTATAAATCTTCCTCATAGAAGATTTCTGGGATGAAAATAAAATGTGGCAAACAGGAGAGGAAAGCTTGGAATGTCTAGCCATCACTGGAACTGGAGAAACCATGCAGTCAATCTGAGACACATAATATCCAAATGAGTCATCCCTGATGGATGTGACAGTACATGTGGAATGGGGTCCAGGGTCCAAGGGAGACATATTAGGTGAGACCACAGGAAGGGGAACCAAACTTGCCAAGGTGAGAAGGGGGCAATGAGGATTACCTTGCTCTCCAACTGGAGTGTTTTATGAGGGAATTTGGGGATTAGAGGTAGGGGAGGATAAGCATATAAGCAACCAGAGGGCCAAGCATGGACTAGAGCATCTCTTGGTAACTGCCCCAGATGGAGGATTAGGGCAAAGAATACACAAGAAAAAAATCTTCACCTGGATACTGCAGCCAATGATGTAAAATTGTAAATATTCAGAGAAAAAATGTTGATGGCACACAGCAGATACGTTAGCAAAAGTATGTTTAATATAATAGAACAGAGAGAAAGTAAGCGCATTCGCGCACAACTCCTGCTTCATCCGACTAACATTAAACAGGTTTAACAAAACATTTTAAATAGACTCATAGATCACATAGCAACCAATAAAAGCAAGACATAAAATGTATTATATATACATTATATATACACATTCCATACAAATATTAATGTTTCAGTGATCTTGCTCTTAAAAAAGTTTTAAGGATACTTTATTATTAAGTCCAGGTGGTACATCCGCCTGGAATTTGAGTATCCATTCCTGCTCAACACCTTCTGTACGACTATTCAGATTACCTCCTCTTTTATTAACAGGGACTATTTTAAGTAGAAAAAAATTAAAACCAAGTGTGTGACCTTCTTCTTTGATGTGCATTGCAAGAGTACTGCTTTCCTTTCCTATAATACATACCTTTTAGTAATATTTACTGTGCTTAGCCTCTATATATATTTTTATACTGTTTATATGTACTGCATTTTTTAACACAGAGATTATATACTTATGTATTTTATGAATATATTTGTGTGTGTGTATATATATATATATATATATATATATATATATATATATATATATAATTTTAGTACATGGCTTTATGAATGTATTATTTGAGTTTTAAATAGTTAGGGTATTTGTATAGTTGTTGACTATTTTATTTTATAACATTAGCACCTTGGTGTGCTAGCACTTTAATTTGAACTCCACATGCTTTTATGTCTTGTTTTTATTGGTTGCTATGTGATCTATGAGTCTATTTAAAATGTTTTGTTAAACCTGTTTAATGTTAGTCTGATGAAGCAGGAGTTGTCCGCAAAAGCGCTTACTTTCTCTGTGTTCTATTATATTAAACGCACTTTTGCTAACATACCTGCTGTGTGCCACCCACATTTTTTTCTCTGGATTAGGGCAAAGAACCTGCTGCACTTGTTGAGGGGAGAGGCAAATAGGTCGCAACAAGCTTAACCCTATTTGTGGAAGATCATTTTTGCCATTGTCTGATTGAAAGACCACTCGTGAGGCATCAGGATAGTCCTGCTGAGCTTGTTGGCTAGAACGCTGGATTTCCCTGGTATATGTGTTGTCACAAGAAAGCAGTTGGAGGAGATCACCCACTGTCAGACTCTCACTGCTTCTTGGCAAAGGGGGTAAGATCTGTTCCCCCTTGTTAGTCGAGGTACCATACCAATGATATATTGTCCATCTGGATAGCAACTGTCCCAAGAGGAAGAGAGCTCTGAAGGGCCTGCAAAGCTAAGAAGACTGCTTTCATCTCCAACATGTTTATATGCAGTTTGGTCTCTTCTTGGGACCATGAGCACAGTCCATCCCAAGAAATGCCCTCCCCCACATCAATTGGGAGGCATCCATGGTCAAAGTGGCATTTGGGGGAGGAAGGTTAAAGGGATGTCCTTGACAAATCTCATCAAATTGAATCCACCACAGAAGGGAGTCCATTTAGACTCAAGATAATTTCATAGAATGTTGCAAAGGTTGTCGAACAATGGATCACTGTACTGCTAGAGTCCATTGGAGGAATCGCATGTGAAGATGAGTGGTAGGGATCACGGTAATTACTGCAGCCATTGAGCTTAACGCATGAAGAACCATTTTTGCTTGGGGACAGAAATGGGAAAAAAGTCTGTCTGACATGCAATCTTGAGGTAAGAATTCTGAGACAACTCAATGTATCTAGGTGAGCCCCTATATACTCCAAGACTTGAACTGGTTGAAGGTCGGACTTGTAAAGACTGATTGTGATCTCCAGGAATTGAGATAATTGGAGTAAGTAATCCCTGGCTTTTACTAGGAGATGCCTAGTTGGTGCGGTGATGAGTCAGTCATCTAGATAAGAAAACACTCTGAATCCATGCAGTCTGAGATGATCTGGCTAACACTGCCATACATTTGCTGAACACCCTGGGGGCTGTCATGAGACCAAAGGGCAGGGCTGTGAACAGGTAATGGCTGGCTCTCAGCCAGAAGCATGGGTATCTTTCAAAGCACCTGTCCATTTTGATGTGATAGTATGCATCCTGATGATATATAGAGCATATCATGTCATCCTTCTGTAACACAAGCAGAATGGACTGAACCATGCCCATCCAGAACTTGGAATTCTTCGCAAACTGATTCAGATAACCAAGATCAAAGATAGGTCTTGGGTCCCCTGTTTTCCTTGGCACTAAAAAGAACCTTGAGTAAATTCTGGATCCTCTTTGGACTGGCAGGACCTCTTGAATGACTTGTCTAGCAACTTCTGAATCTCTAGAGCTGCTAACATCCACTGACTGGGTGGAATATTGGGGAGATGCTTGCTTTTCATTGGGGGGAACTTGTAAAAAGGGAATGAAATATCCTCTGGATACGATCCTTTGCACTCACGTATCTTTTATGATGGCTGTCCAGGCATTTGGGTGCAAAGATTACCATCGCCCAACTTCCTCCAGAGAAGAACAGTTGGGCAACCCTTCTGGAGAACGGAAAGGCTCTATCCGAGAAGGAATCTCAGAACCCTTGGTTTTCCAGACCCCCCCCTGCTGCATGGGCAGCATCTTCCATTATTATTTCCCCCTTTGCCTCTGGAAGAAAAATCTCTGCTTGAATCTTGAAATGGTCCTTGGGATTTCTGGAGCCACATCTTACCACTGCGTTGATTTCTAGAAAAAAAAGTTTCTGCATGGCAGAAAAATGGATGATGACAGCAGACAAGACCTTTCCATTATTATTATTGCAGAAAAATGTCTCTTTAATGCTGGGCCCAAACAGAGAAGATACATCAAAGGGAGCACTGATGAATGATGCTTTCAAGAACTCCACAAAATCGCATCCACGCATGTCTCCTGACGGCTATGCCTGAAACTGTGGCTTCGTGAGGAACTTTCAGCTGCATGAAAGATTAGACTCATGGATGCATTTCATATAGTTGTTACCAAGCAACTGGCAATTTTGACTGGCTTGTATGCCAGTATACGAGCCAGGCAAAAATCGCAAAGCTGTTCCGCATTGAACAGAAGAGGCTCTGCTCTGTGATTTTTGAATGGCTCGTATACCGGTATACAAGCCAATCAAAAATTGCTAAGCGGACCTGAAGCAACTGGAGACTGCACTTATCTGGCATCTACCAATCCCCATGAGTGTCAGTTAAGTGAGAGTTTACTGTACATATATTCTTCTTCTTCTTTCGGCTTTTCCCGGTTAGGGTCGCCACAGCAGATCACCTGTCCGCTCATGATTGGCAGTGGAGTTTTACAGTGTCGAGTTGCCAGCCCGGCACCCAACCTTACACAGAAGGAACATACACACTCACATCTAGGGCGAATTTAGAGTGTCCAACCCACCTACAGCATGTCTTTGTGATGTGGGAGGAAACCAGAGCACCCGGAGGAAACCCATGCGACCACAGGAAGGACATGCAGACTCCGCAAAGAAGGCACCCCAGCTGAGGATCGAACTGGAGAACCTCTTGCTGTAAGGCGGCAATGCTAACTGCTGCACCACTGTGGCCGCCCTTACTGTACATATATATATATATATATATATATATATATATATATATATATACACACACACGTGGGTGTAATGTGTGCGTGTGAGTGTGTGTGTGTGTGTGTGTATATATATATATATATATATATATATATATATATATATATATATATATATAGACACACATATATACACACACACACACACACACATAGTGAAAATGGGCTAAGCTTCAGTAGATCAGTAATAAAAACACTGGACACAAAAGTTTGAAAAACAAACCCTAATGCATGTGCTCTGAGGCATAAACACAGAACATACAAAACAAAACTTCATTTTTTTGCACGTGGGCAAATCCCATGTACCAACCTCACCCCTCTGCTAATTATATACACTTATTCAGTGATTGTACAATTGCCAGGGAAGGGGCATATCTGTTGACCCATCTGTTTTGTCAAGCAAAGCATATTGACAAAACAGATGTCAACCTAAACCACAATAAAAGAAGTGACCTTATATATATATATGTGGATTGTTGCATCTGCATATATATTTGTGTGTGTGTACAGATAGATATACGATACAAATATATATATAATATATATATATATATATATATATATATATATATATATATATATATGGTTTCATATGAAACCATCGAAGTAACACAACATCGAGTCTCACATCATCGAGACCAAAACATCGTAAAGTGAAACCAGCGAAAACGGAAATCATCGAGTTGCACAACATCGAAATATAAAACACGAACACGCACAACACCCTGTGACAGTCCCATGCAGTAAATAAACAATAATCGGCGGCACACGTAAATACCCCCTGTGGCATCATAGTAGCATTACCTACGAAACATGCCAATACTAGAAATGTGACAGTCCCATGCATCAGAACGGAATGGAAACGTGATGTTCCCTTCATGAATATGTTTCCATTCCGTTCTTATGCGTTACTTAGAATACGGGTGAATAAGTCTACTTTTGCAAAATATTTCTAGTATGTCTAGTAGACAAAGTCATGGGGACAACATGCAAACTCCACAGAAGCAATTACTGAAAATCAGGACTGAGCTCCAGAACCTGAAGCTGTATGGTAAAACTCTTACTAGAAACCCACCATGGTGGACACAGCAGCCCATACTATTCATAAAAACTAACACTCAGGGCTGAAAACAGAATGTGAGAACTGGGAACCAAAGCAAGCTGAGAGGCCAGTGTGGAAAGAACCATAGACAAAATGTAAAGGAAACAAAGGAATGTAAATATGAAAGAATGTAAAAATTTAATAAAGTACAGTATGAAAACAATAAGATATAAAAATCTAACCACAATGTCCATGGTGTACATCAGTAGTCTGGTTTGGGAACTGTTGGGTTAAGGAGGAGGGAGGGGTTGTAAGAGAATTAGGGCAAATGATAATACCATAATATCATGTTCATGTTATTAAATATTATTACAGAATAATGTTTCAGGAAGGAAATAAAGAACTGAGGATTGTAATAACAGGAAGACTAAAGTGTCAGTGGGTAGTATGGTGGGCCACCTGTGACAGTAAACATGGCACGGAAAGTCCAGAAGAGGAAGGATAATACTTAAAGAAAATGCATAACTAACAGTTAAAAGGTTAAAAAGAAATAACATGACTATGGGATAGAAAACAGGGTAGGGATACCCCAACAGGAGTGGAGTGGGAAGCAATAGTCAGGGGCAGAAGGAAGCCAAGGAAATAGATGACTGGGAAGAAGCTGCTGAAAAGGAAAATAGGGATCAATGGAAGGACAGTGGGGCAGCAGTACCAAGGAGAAAAAAGAAATGGAACAAGAGTAAGAACATAAGAAGTGAGCGAGACCGGTGAGATAAAGGGAGGATGGGACAGTTATGCAATGTGCTGAGCATCTAAGGAAATATTGGTAAAATGTAAGGGATGACACAAGTGAGTCACACAAATATAGCAAGTGCTATAGATGCCTATGCCATTTTACACATGGAATGAAACAAGGTATTATCAGGTTGCATGATGAAAAGAAAGCAATAGCTATCTACTTTAAAAAAATATGTGATCTACGTGGCAGAAAAGGATGTTAATTTAATTACAAATAGTGGGTGAGCAGGCAATCTATTCTTCATCAGCATGCATAAAAAAATGAAGAAGACGGGAGGTTTAAGGAAAACATAAAAATAGAAATTGGAGAACTGAAGGTTGTCATCATGAAAGTCCTAAACTGCCAGAGGTCATTCAAGAAGTACCAAAATGCTCATTACACTGGAAAAATGAAACAGTTAAAGTTAAAATGAAACTAGTAAAGGAATTATGGAGTGAAATCAAAAGGGGGATACAAAGGGCAACAGCTGAATGCATAAAGAGAAGGAATAAGAATGGAGGACGAGGCAACCAGGAAGGATTTAAAAAAGTCAAAAATATTTAAGGGAGAAATGTACATGGCCAGGACAGCAACACATTAGTAAGAAAGTATTTTACAGTTCTTATCAGACCTTTGTGCATCCAGAGGAACTAGCAACCAATTTAACAAAATATTCTGCTGAAGCTGACCTACTGGCCAGGCAGTGAAACTATTTATCTTTGGTGTAGCTTTAGAAGTTGGCGGTGCTGCCTGATACACTGTTTCATTGCTTGAAAAGTAGTAGATACAGTGTGCACCGGGTTTTGAAAACAGACAAAGAAAAGTTAGAAATAAGTGATGGTCTAAAGGGTACTTCAGAACATGACAGAGATTAGCAAATCCCAGTGAAAGCAGCTAGCAACTGATACAGAACAAAGAAATGTCATACAGCATAATAGTTATATTGAAGGCCATTGTGTGAAAATGGTTATATTGAAGGCCATTGTGTGAAGCAAGACATACTTCAGTTCAATGTGGATAAACTAGGGACCCAAAACAAGAATGTGCAATATACATGTTATTGGGCTGCTTGAGGGTGTGCAGAATCCCAAACCCAAACCAGTCACCAAAACTCTGCAAAGCATGATTACCTATCTCATGTCTCTAAATGTGGAAAAGTGCACATTGTGGCAGGTGGAAAGAAGGGATGGGGGGCATGCCACAAGGAGAAACACCTTCCATATTTTTCTAAGAAAAAAATACTAAATTTTAATCATCAAGGATACAACAAAAGCTTTCTGGTGCTGAGCAGATGAAATATGCCCAACTCCAAACTATATATAGATGCACTACTTGCAAAGCACAAGGAATACGTTCAAGTAATTATATGATAAGTAGTAAGGGTTGAATGATCCACCTATCCTATCTCAAGACAAATTACAACTTTTTTTCTGCATCACCAGAAGATTAAGCCTTTTTGATATCTCTTGGATAGAAGGATCAGGTAAGGAAGCAGAACTACCCTAATGTCCTAAAAGTGCAAAGAAAAGTGCAGCTGTATAAGTAACTAACATGTCTAATAGATCATTTTTTGCAGCAGCCTAAGCTATTGGGTCCTATCCCAGTGACTGGCTAGCTTTCAAAGCTTAAAGGAACCTTCCATTGTCTCTAAAAGGAACTCAAAAGAAGCCCTAGTATAGACACAGCTGGAGCTACAAATTAGAGCTGTTTTGCCTAGAAAAGGTAGGCAAGAACCCAGAAAACACAATCCTAGGAAATAAACCAAATGGTAAACTATATACACAAGGGTCTCTACATCCAGCCCCAACAATACAAAAGTAAAACAGCCAAAATAAGAGGGCAGGAGGGAGCGGTGGTTACTGCAACAGTGATCTGTTAGAACATCTACTGTTATGGTAAGTTTACTTACACAACTGTACTGTGTTCAACATTTAGATAACTGTGCCAGAAGCCTAAGCTATTTTGGATCAAATATCATAGCTTAGATGCTAAGATGGGAGGAAAAATAAAATAAGAACCAATAACTCCCTGAAAAATGGCCTAATAAAACCTGTTCTGGACCAGAAAAATGAATCAAGTTTGTAGTGCTTTGTAAAAGTATATAAAGAGGATCAAGGTGCTGCCTCTAGAATACTTCTACATTCCACCCCTTGCCAGAAAGCCAACAAAGAAGCTACAGCACTTGTAGGATGGCTCCTAGCCCTGCCTGGAAGTGGCTTATTATGATGAGTATAAAAAAAGACAACAGCATGCGACAACCATCTGGAAAAAGTTTGCTTTGAAACTGGTTGTCCTTTCCTCTTACCTTCATAAGAGAGAGACAGCTGCTCTCCTTTCCTGAAAGCATGATTTTTGTCTAAGTAGTATCAGAGCAGATTCAGGGATAACCAACTGTAACAAATCATAATACATTTTCCATGCAACAGAAATTTCATTCTGCTCTCACTGAAAAAACTCTTTCATTTTAGTTTCAGTCACAGAAAAAGATAAATCTTTAAGATGGAAATCTGAAGCCATACTTTCTTCACAATCAGAATGTTCAGACTGAAAAGAAATTTCTAAAGTATAATCATTCCCCTGCAATGCCTGCTCTTCTGACTGAAGATCAAAGTCAGAAAGAGGGGGAAACTCTATTTCTTGCCTTACAAAATAGCATGCAAGGAAAAGACAGTAATGTGCCTGTCAGCAAATCCCAAGGAATCTTCCCTGTCCACAGAAAAAAACAGGATAAATCATCTCACTATGTTCACTATTCCTAGGAAACTCTCTGGAAAATGGCTAACCCTCATTAGGTATCCTAATCCCACATTCATATTCCCAATACCAGCTGAGTGAAGAAACCTGCCCCCTTCCCTTGAGATTGACAACACTCTCTCTCCCTTGCCCACCAAGGGCATCCCTATAGTCACACAGGATGCTGCTATTCCCTTGTGGCTTGGTGGCTGTAGATGCAACACCAGGGGGACAGAAAGAAAAATAAGAGCAGTCTGAGGAACCAAGACCGACCAATGCACAGTCACCCACTACAGGCTAAAGCAAAACAGGACCAACAAAGACTCCCTGCACACATTAGCCATGAATAAGACATCAATGGTGGAAAAAGGAGCCTGGACAAGTTGGTAAAGGGTTAAGTAGAGAAAGTACAGTTGAGTAAAATGTTACCAAAGCCGTTGATGTCCTTCTCTTCACTGTTGCAGTACTCATTAATCAAGAGACTCCTGCCAAGGGTGGCCTGACATCCGGCCAGTATACCAAAGCCTTTATGTTGCTTTAAGGTATGCCATACATCACGAGTATGCTCCTCGCATAGCATAGGGCATAAAGGTGACGTCTGGACATACCATCCTCTGAACTGACAGCCCCAGTAGGAATCCCAGTCCAAGAAAAAAAGAGTTAGTACATCCAAAAAAAAAATGGACCAGGGTGGAGGGGGGAGAGAGAGTGAATACTGCTACAGTGAAGAGAAGGACATCTACAATTATGGTAAGATTTTACACAAATATACTATGTCCTCCCATTTCACTGTTGCAGTATTCATTACACTATGGAAGAGTGCCAAAGCTCACAAAGAAGAGAGGGGGGAGTAGGAATGACCAGCAGAGCTCTCTAGGATGCCAAGAAGGATGGCCCTAGCAAAACCAGCTATAGCTACGGAGATTCCATCTAACTTGTAGTGCTTGGTGAATGTAGGCAGTGAAGTCCAGATAGCTGCCTCAAGAACAGACTTAACATCCATATTTTTAAAAAATGCACCAGAAGATGCCATAGCTCTATTAGAATGAGCCTTAACAGAATAACGAAGGCTCCTACTATGCAAGGAATAACAAAAATAAATAGTTTTAAAGATCCAAGAAGAAACAGTCTGCTTGGACATATCTAAGGACCTAGGATAAAAGGAAACAAAGAGCTGATCATATTTTTAATAGTCTTAGTCTTATCCAAATAAAATCTGAGTTGTATATGCACATCCAACATGTGCAGCATCTTCTCAATGGCAAGTTGCGGAGAAGGGAAAAAAGTGGACAAATGAACAGACTGATTAAGGGACAACTCATTCACTACCTTGGGCATAAAAGAAGGATTAGTAGGCAAGGACACCCCGCCCTTATAAAACACCAAAAAACGGAGAACAAGCCATAAGGGCTTGAAGCTCAAACACACATCTGGCAGAAGTAAGGGCTAACAAAAGTACAGACTTCCAAAAGCAGTGCTGCAAGGAAGCTGAAATGCAGGCTCAAAAGGAGCCTGGGTCAATTTTTCCAAAACAAAATTAAAATCCAAGGGAAGAGGAACAGGTTTCCTGTGAGGTCTCATATGAAGGACGCCTTTAATAAACAATTTGGCTTCAAATCTAGAAGCTAAAGGAGGAGATGAAGGCAGACAAGCAGAGATAGCCGATAACTGGACCTTAATGTACTAACAGGACATATGGTCATGTGAAGTGCTAAGGCAAAGTAGACACTGTTCATGATGGCCTTTATGGAAAATCTACCTCTCACACTGGCATTTGCCCTTCTTGAATGACATGAAAACCCACAAGCAACAAAAGAGTAAAGAAAGATAAGGCAACAGAACCTCAAATGGGTGCTTATCTGTAATGGCTTGGTGAACCAACAACAGAATGGGCACTCGGAATGGGCGTTCAGACCGACGAACAAGAGACAGCACTGGACTGGCGGCAAAGAAGTTCTGAGGATGGTACGTCCAGACATCATCTTTATGCCCTACGCTACACAAGGAGCATAAGTGTGATGTACAGTATACATTAAAGCAACTTAAAGGCTTTGTTATACTGGACAGATGTCAGGCCACTCTTGGCAGGAGATCCTTAGTGTAATGAATACTACAACAGTGAAATGGAAGGACATCAACTAGTCCTGAGATATGTATACCATTGACAGTCACCCACAAGTACAATATCCTGCCCCAAGTACACAAACCTACAAAACAAGTAAGAAAATTCTGTCAGAAAAAATGATTTTACACAAAAAGTTCACATAAGAATTTACACACAAACTCCCTTAGAAATAAAAAAAAGAAGTTATGTACTTACCATAAAGTTCCATCTGTGTTGTCCGTTTTCATTCTTCCTCAACTGACAGGTTCGGATCCGAACCATCTGATCCGACTCAGCCATTGCAAAAGCTCATGTGCAACATAGAACTCTCAAGCTTCTTTACCCAGAATGCAATGCACCAACTCCCAAATACTTCAGATCTTGTTTGCTGGCTACAGCATAAGGAAGCAATTCTCATACTAATAGATATAAATGGAAATATAGAAAAAAGGCTAGACAAGGCCTTTTCTGGAGCTTTATCATTCCTGGAGTATACAGAAAATTTATATCCACTTGCTCTTCCAGAAAAAATAAGGACGGGGGTTGGTGGGTGTGGAGCTAAGGAAGAATGAAAATAGACAGCACAAATGAAACGTTATTGTAAGTACATAACTTCTTTATCTGTTGTTGTCAATTTTCATTCTGTCCTCAACTGATGGGACAGAGTCCCCAGCTACCTAAATTCTAGGGTGGACTCAAGGAAAGATATTCCTAAGCACCATTGAGCCAAATGATACCCTGCTTATTGATATCAATCTAATTTGTAATGAGTGATGAAGGTATGGGGAGAAAGTCAGGTTGCTGCCGCACATATTTCATCCATGGAAACTCTGTAATGAAAAAGAGAGGAAGTTGCTACGGGCCTGATTGAATGAGTATGTATCTGTCTTGGTAAAGGAATACTGAAGTTCCTTGTAAATAAAAGTAATACAGCCTGTAACTTTGGGCACTGGTTTAGATCTGAAAATGAAACAAATAACTGATCTGTAGTTCTGATATATTTTGTTCTATGTAGACAGAAGAGCAGTTGCCTATGAACATCCAACAGATGAAGTAGGTATTCACCTTTGTTCGAGTAATTTGAAAAGAAAAACAGTAAATTGATGGATTGGTTAATATGGGATTCTGATATTATTTTGGGCGAAAAGGATGCATCAGGCCATACTGTAACCCTACATTTATGAAAAATTAGTTATAGGGGTTTCACAGACAAGGCCTGAATTTCTGAAATTCCTCTGGCAGAAGTAATGGCCAATAACAGTAACGTTTTCCAAGAAAGAAAGAAGTCGAGAATGCAGTGAATCGGGGCAGAAAAGGGGTTCAAAATGAGACAATATGATGCTGAACAGCCCAGTGTATGAATCTCTTCCATTTACTAGCATAAAGCTTCCTTGTTGATGGTTTAAGGGAAGATAGCAAAATGTGATGACCAGGAGATGACAGCATAAGTTGTCTGGCTATTACAGGAAATGAAGAAACCAAGCCGTCAGCTTGAGATTGGGAAGGTTCAGATGAATTATGCCTGTTGAGTGAGACAGCAGATCTGGAGCTGGGTCCAGAATTCAGAATTGATGAACTAGATGAGGCCACAGAAGGGAAACCAAATCTGTGGAGGCCAATAGGGTGAAATAAGGATGACCTTGCTCTTCAACCTGGCAGCTCTCTGTAGGAACTTTGGAATCAAAGGAGTTGGGAGGTAAGCAAAAAGTAGACCGGGGGCCAGTTGTGGAGAAGAGCAACCCTCGGTGACTCCCCCTATGTAGAGATTAGGACAAAGTAGGTGTTGCACTTGCTGTTTAGGGGAGATGCAAAGAGATCGCAGCAAGGCAGGCCCCACTGTTAGAAAATCTTTTCCGCTACATCCTTGTTGAGGGACCACTTGTGAGGTAGTAGAATGTACCTGCTAGTATGTTGGATTTCCCCAGAATGTGCATTGCTATAAGAAAGCAGTTGGAAGAGATCACACATTGCCAAATTCGGAGTGCTTCTCGACATGGGGGGGATAAGATCTGGTTCCCCCTTGTTTGTTGATATACCAAACTACTGACAAGTTGTTGGTTTGAATTGCAATCATTTCTGAAGGGAGAGCATTCTGAAAGGCCTGCAATGCTAAAAGCACTGCTCTCAACTCTAGAACACTAATATGCAAATTGGCCTCTTCGGGGGACCAAGTGCCTTGGACTGTCTTTCCCAGGTAATGCCCCCACCCTACCCCAGCTAGGAAGCATCCATGGTCACAATGGCCTTGGGCTGGGAGGGGATGAATAAACGTCCTTGTAGAACTTCTTCTGACTGAATCCACCACAGATGATCCCTTTTGCATATACTGGTGATTCGTATCATAGCAGATAAAGGGGGATGAAGGATGGACTATTGTGAGGTAAACAACCACTGAAAAATTCTCAAGTGATATCTGGCTATTGGTAGTAAGGTTACTGCTGCCACCATTGATCCCAGAGCCTGAAGGACCAAGCAGGCTGTGATTCTGGTACTGCAAATTATCTTTTTCACTTGCGATCTTATTATTATATTCTGGAGAGTGGAAGTGAGGCTATAGTGGATTATGTATTGAGGAGTGTTCCTATGAATCCTAGACTCTGACTTGGTTCCAGATGAGACGTTTGGTAGTTTATGGTGATTCCTAGTACAGTACATGTCTGGATCACGTCTTGTCTTGCCACGATAAGCTGATGCCTGGTAGGGCAGAAATGAGCCAGTTGTCTAAGTATGTAAACATCATGAATCCTTGTAGTCTCAAGTGAGCTTCCACTACTGAAATGCATTGGGTGAATACCCTGGGAGCTGTGATGAGACCAAAGGGCAGAACTTCGAATTGATAATGACTGGCTCTCAGCTGGAAGCATAAAAATCTTCTGGAATGCCTGTTCATCTTTATATCATTGTACGGATCCTGAAGATCTGTTGAGCACATCCAACTGTCTTTTTCCAATAAGGGGAGCATGGACTGAACCATGACCATCTGGAATGTGGTCTTTCAAATAGATTTAAGATGCTGACATCCAGAATTAGTCTCCAGTCCCTTGTTTTCTATGGCAGTAAAAAGAATTTTAAGTTCCAGATTCTATCTGGTCTGGGAGGACCTTTTGGATGACGCTCTTCCTTGCAGCTTTTGTACCTGAATTGCTGCTTGTTCCTTCTGACTGGGTGGAACATGGTGAATATTCTTGAATTGGAAGGACAAATGGAATTATAAAACTCTGGAAATAATTCTATGCACCCAAATATCTGTTGTTAGATTTAGATGCCACGGCCGGACTGCAGAGAAACGTTTTAAAATACTTTAATTGAACGTTAAACGCTTAAAAATAAAAATAATGTTTTTCCTCCTGTTTACATACAGGACTTCTTCAGAAAGCTCACACAATTGAAAATTTCAAAGTGTAGTATTTATACATTGTTTCTAAAAAGCGCGCAAAAGTTTTTATTGCTTATCTTCTTAAAGAGATATATACATGCTAACAAAAAAGAGAGACTGCGAACTTTACAAAACCCTATATATATATATATATATATATTCATTCTAGATAGGGAAAATATTGCAACATAACCAACATTCCAGATACCTATGATTTAATATTTCAATATTTTGATGATATAAATACACAAAGAATTGAATATTTAGGTGAAAGTATATTTAAATTTATATGTGTTATTTATGTTAAAAAGTTTAATAGATCTGTTAAAATATATATATATGTTATATGTACACATACATACATGTGTTATATGTTATGTATACACATATACACACACACACACACACACACACACACACACACACACACACACACACACACACACAAAATTTTGTATAAGGTGAGGTGGAGGGTGTGTGTGTGTGTGTGTGTGTGTGTGTGTGTGTGTGTGTGTGTGTGTATATGTGTATGAATATATATATATATATATATATATATATATATATATATATAGGGTTTTGTAAAGTTCTTAGCGTAAAATGAAGTTGTCCAGTCTCTCTTTTTTGTTAGCATGTATATATCTCTTTAAGAAGATAAGCAATAAAAAATTTTGCGCGCTTTTTAGAAACAATGTATAAATACTACACTTTAAAATTTTCAATTGTGTGAGCTTTCTGAAGAAGTCCTGTATGTAAACAGGACGAAAAACATTATTTTTATTTTTAAGCGTTTAACGTTCAATTAAAGTATTTTAAAACGTTTCTCTGCAGTCCGGCCATGGCATCTGTTTTTTTCATTTGTTTGGAGATAATAACGATTTTGTTGTTAGATTTAGCCAGGCTGTGTAGAACATGGACAAACGACCCCTAATTGCCTCCTGAGGGAGACAAGTGGGCCTCGTTTCAGGAGCTCTGAAATGGTTTATCAAAGAAACAATCTCTGAACCCTTGATTCTGTGGGCCACCTCTGCCGCAAGGTGGCATCTACCATTCAAGTACCCCCCTCTGCCCCTGGGGAGAACTTCCTCTACATGTGTCCTGGAAAGATCCTTGGGATTTTCTGAACCACATCTTCCCTCTGCCTCGATGATTCCTTGAAAAGGATCTTTGAGGTGTGGAAAAACGTACACCCAAGGCAGAAAGGGTCTTTCCATCCTTCTCACACCTGGACAATGTGTCTTTAACCTTGGGGCCAAAGTTGCTGAAGCATAGACATGCTTTCCAAATCTGTTCATCGCCCAAGACTCTTTGTTGGGGGGATGAACAGAGGAACTTTCTTCTGAGAGTTCTTCTTAGTGGCCACTGCCACAACCATGGCATGAATTGGCACACCCTTGGACCAAAAGTGTTTATCCTCTGGAGCTGTCATAATTTTGTTGGGCCTTCTGGGAATTGTCTCAGTGGTGTCAGGATCCTTCAAAGCACGCCGTGACACCAGGTTAATGCACTTAGCGGGTGGGGCCACCCAGAAGGTAGATGGGCTAGTATAAAAATACCAAATGCCTCCAGGAGTACAGATGCTTCTGAAGTACTGCTGGACTTGCAACCACCTCTCTACTTCAGGACTTCTATGATGTCTCCAAATGAGACATTAGGAGGGGACTATGGGGACCCTTCATCTTCATCAAAATCTGTACCTTCGGTGACAGATTTGGAGGAATCTAAATGCTTCCTCTTAAATAATTTCTTCCTAAGGACTGCCTCAGTGGGGGAATCTAGGGACGTGTCAGGAGAAATGGGGATACCCTGACAGGAAACCTGGGGTTTCGGTACAGGCTGTAACTGTGGAGAGGTGAGTTGACACTCCAGACACAGAGATGGGACAGATGTATACAGAGGATCTAAGGGTGTAAGCACTGTCTGAGTCAACGATGCAGACAGGTCTCTCTCCATGGCTGCAAAGGCAGACTGCCCCGGGGAAGGATAAGATCCCAGATCTGAGACAGGATGTGTCTGATCCACAGTCCCACCCTGCCCCAAAGACAGTCCATCCAAGGCTAAAGTTGGAGCCAAGCTGACCACTACTGAAGCTCCGAGGTGTAGAAATGGCTCCAAAAACCTTGCAGTCAAATGAAGCACCCCTGAACCCGACAAGGTAGAATAGGCTCCAAGAGTTCTCCTGATCAAAGTGAATCAAAGAGCTCAGAGCAAGCCTCGGACCCAAGGTTAAAAGTATCTTTGGATCTGAAGCGGACAGGCCTGGGAAACTCGGATTCAAGGGCTCCAAGACCTTGAGGGAGTCAAAAGGGGAACTAACAAAGGTGGTGTAGTGGATGGACATATCTCCTGACCCAATGGGATAGGAGCTGAAATACTAACTGGCTGTAACTGTGTTGAAAGGATCCTTCTCACTAATCTCTCCACATCCTCTTTCGTAAGGTTTCTGGACGAGCGAGTGGATATCCCTGAAGGAGACTTAGGTCTTTCTAAAAAGGGAGATGGTACCCTTGATGGAACTGGATCCACGGAAGATGAGTACGTGGTCCTGTGTAAAATTTTAACATCCAAAATTCCTTTAGTCATATCTGAAGGAGGCTGATCTAATAATTCTTTTATTTTTGCAATTTTTGGATCTGAAGATGCAATCAGATCCGAAGACTGTTTCTTACTATGATTCTGATCTGAAGAAGTTGTTGGATCTGAAGTTTTCGATCTTTTCTTTTTTGGATCCCAGGATACAGAAGGATCCAGAAAATATCTTTTAAGTGACTACTCTGATGCCTTAGAGGAGGCTGTAAAGGTGCTGGGAGATGGTTGACCCAAAGCAACAACAGAACAGCCTAGGTCATATCTAATCTAATGTCCTGATATCCAAGTCTGTATCAGAAGGAGAAAGAGAATGCTTGATTATTCAGTCAAGTCTAGGAGAAGATTACCTGTCTATTTACTAAGATTCAAGTGAGCTGTCTACAGGATAAAAAACAGAAAAGACATCTCCACTCTCCTCATCAGGAAGGCAAAAAACATATAGAAAGAAATTTGTCCATAGCTGTGACGTTTTTCACTCACTGTAAACATGTTACCATTAAAACTCCCTTAGTGGCTATTGCAATATGATTAACCCAACTTCAGCACTGTTCTGCATTTAAGTCCTTAAGATGTGAATGGCAGTCAGCAGAATGTACCCAAGTATCTGAATACAACTCCCTGAAAGATTTACAAAGAACAGCCAAGGGGTAATTTAGAAAATTGTTCCAATAAACAGGTACCAAATTCAAGTGTTATAGAAATTTCACAACAGTTCCCAGTGTACGAAATTATCAAATTTATTTATGAACTCCCAAATATTCACTGGACTTCTGACCATTTTGAGCACTGTTTGGGAACTGGTTATCAGTCATCTCAGTGCAATTCACAACTGTACCCTGTTCTTAAATTTTGCAACAATACTACCTAAAATAATTCAATAAGTCACAAATGTAGGTCTGTAATTTTCATAGGGCCATATGAATGTGGGTCCTGTCATCATCACAGGGACAAACTGCTAAAACTCCTGCCTAATTAAATGTCTTTCATCCAGTGAGAAATTTTTTGATAGAGTTAGCATTTTACACCCAATGTTCACACTGTTGTTATGGATTTCAACAAAGAAGCTTGTAAGCTTGATGTCTTTGTTCAGTGTAAAGAAAATAAAGGCCTGCTTGCTTTATCCTCTCATGAATTTTGCTACATTCTTGAAAGTGCTTTTTTGCTTTATCTTCTTAAGATTTATACTCCATTCTTGAAGTCCCAGATTAAAAATGCTTGTGTGCCTCTAATTTATTTTTTCTCAATCAAATATGATTGCAAAGCTATCACCTAAGCTTAGTAGTCTTTTTTTTACATTTCTGGCATTGTTCACAATTATCAAAAACTTTAGTTACATCCAAAAAGAAGGCAGTGTAAGTGAAAAATCTTTAGGAGACATGTTAGGATATTTGATCAGCAAGATGTTACCCTTAAGGGCAGTACTCTGTTACCAGAAGTGACCACCTTCTTCAAAAACAACTATGAAGTGTAGGCCACACTTATCAGCAAGGAGCTACAGCTGGCTGACCAACACTTTCAAAGTGGTAAGGAGAACCAGATCTATCTACTAATGACAACATGAGAAGAACAGTCTTGGCCTGCGTAGGAGATGCATATAACTTAGGAAAACTGTCAGAACCAGTGCATCTGAACTGTTGAATAACCCAAAGGTTATGATTTACTGCTACACTTCTTCTTCCGGCTTTTTCCCGGTTAGGGGTCGCCACAGCGGATCACCTGACCGCTTATGATTGGTTGTGGAGTTTTTACAGTGTCAAATTGCCAGCCTGGCACCCAACCTTCCACAGAAGGCACACACACACACACACACACACACACACACACACACACACACACTCACACCTAGGGCCAATTTAGAGTGTCCAATCCAGCTACAGCATGTCTTTGGGATGTGGGAAGAAACCGGAGCACCCGGAGGAAAACCCACACGACCACAGGGAGGACGTGCAGACTCCACACAGAAGGCACCCCAGCCAAGCATCGAACCAGGGAACCTCTTGCTGTGAGGCGACAACGCTAACTGCTGCACCACCGTGGCCGCCCGATTTACTGCTTCACTAACCATCCCTTAGAAAACATTCTGTTACAAATCTGCATTTAAAGCACAGATATCCCATATTCAAAATTAAGCTGAGTCTGTTGTATAAACTTGCAAAGTCCACTGAATTGAAGCAAAAAAGTATGAATAGTGTGCTAGAAAGGATTATTCCATATACCTCCACAATGCTATCTGAAACATAAATTTAGAATGCTGCTGTACTTCTAAAACAAAAAATGAAAATGATGCTTAGCCACACCAACTGAACAAAGCACTGAAGAAAGTCAGTTGGCACTTAGTGTGCATAATCAGGTGCAGTGTTTTTTTTCAGAAAGGTACTGAAATATTCGTCTCAATTACTTCTGATACTACCCCACTGCTTCAAAGCTACACCTATCATGATTACCTTTGCTAGAAATGGAGATAAATGCAGCAGTTGTTAACATACCAAATGAAAATCAGCAAAGAGATCAATGCCATTATTTCACTATCACAACTTTTAATGACAAAAGCCTTTCAGTCAACTAGTCAAAGAAAGAAATTACAAGTGTAGAATAACCAGGCAGAAGCAGCTGTAAGCTAAAGCAGTACAAGCAAAATTATTAGTTATAGGCTCAAATTCTTAGGCACACAAAAGAAACTGTAGACATTTCTTCAAGACTGAAAGTAAGATGGAACATTACCTCTGATGTGTAGAATCAAGAACAGTCACAAATTGCAAGTACTCAAACTCAAGAAAATAAAACTCTACAGCAGCACACTATGACTCTGATTAAGCGCTCTCAAGTTACCAGGTGCTCAGCAGAAGTTCATTCAAATAATACTATTCCGCAGCATCAAAACCAATATTACAAATATTCAACAGCTGGAAAGCTCCTTAAGCTGCTGCAGAAACAGATTGTATGTAGTGCAAGGAAAAGGGGCAGAGAAAGTCCCAATTAAAGTACCAATTAAGGTCTTATCTTAGATATGAGACATCTACTTGAATTTCTATTTTTATGTATCATACACATTACAAATGCACAGCCTACATTAGGCCCCCATGAAACTCATGACTACAGTGGGCCCCTAGATTGCCTGTGGCTGTATGGAGCTCCACCAACACCTAAGCTTGCTTTTACAATAATAAAACAATAACATAACATTTGTACAGCACCAGGACTGTCCACGCTTCGTATATTCTGCTATATTTTTACAAAGTAAAAGCTACTCGTGACTCGTCTCTTCTGCTACTAGGTTATGCATTCCCTGGCTTCACACATGTACACATCCTCCTAATGATACAGTGCCTAACCTTAATTATTGTTTTACATCAGCAGAGTAAAGCAGCTATTTTCTATCTTTCTAGCTGCTCATTTCTTTTTCTCCCTCAACTCCCCCACCCCAAACAAGTAAACTAATCTGTGGCAGGTCACCTTCTTTGGTGCACATTCCTAACTTCTTTAAAATACATCTGCAGTAAAAGAAGCTGTCATTTTGTCAATAATTTTTTCTCCTTCTTCAGAAAATGAGATCACATTTTTTGCAAGGAATCTGCTGACCAAGTTAATGACTAAATTTGGCATTAAACTACAAAGTTTGCATTAAACTGAAGACATGTGGCCTCCTTCCTACATCTCTGAAGAAGTAAGTGTTGATTTCTGTAGAACTTCATTTAATCATGCATATCATTTGTAAATCAGGGAATATTATTTTTAAGGGGGCATTATCTTGCTCATCTCAAGGGTGCTAAATATCTTAGATTCAGACACATGAATCAAATGTGAAACAGCAGCGAGCCAGATAAAAAGCTAACATTATCCAGTGATGCATACTTGCTTTTAATTTATCCCAATACAGGCTTTTGTGTGTGATGCTTCCCTGGTTCTTTTTAAAGTTATTTGCCTGTTGAAGAAAGTAAGAAAATGGCACTGAACCGAGAGAGGTGGTGACAGTTGTTGCAACACCTTGACCCCATGTAGGAAAAATATGGAGAAAGGGGGGATGAAGAACGATGCTGCCTTCCACACAGATGATCATCAGCTGATTTTGGTGATCCTACTTTATCTCTGGGTCCCCCAAGCCAGCTATGCCCCTAAACCTAATTAGATATATAAGTGATCAGAGAGTACAGCATCATATAACTATCATGTAGAAAATTATTTTTATGCCCTGCATCTAAACCTGCAGCCAGGCACAAAACTTGTAATGATATAACTGAGTAATCCCAGGGACATCTGCAGATTCAGCCTTAATATTTCTGAAAAGAATGCTGCATCAACCTGCCCTTGACAGTGGCAGCATTAAACAAAACACCCTCTCCTCCTCCTCCATGAGAGACAAAATAACAAAATGTCTCTCTTTCCTCTTATCTTACCGTCCCAACTTCCCTCAGAAGACACCACAAGATATTGTGGCACAAATCAGTCTTTTCTGGATACTCAAGGGTGAAGGGGTGAAAGCTTGCTTGGATATTGGGTACAGTTCCAAAACCCTGGCAAACTTGCTTATAATAGTAGAAAGCACATAGTACAGCAAAAGAAAAAGTATTTAGTCCTTTAGGTCCTACTGTAGGGTGGGGGATGGGGTGTGCTAAAATATTACAACTTTGTATGACTAATAAATGACTCTAAAGTGTGATAAAATGAACATACATTGGGCAGGAAGATTCACAAACATTATACAACATACACATACAACCTCCTGCAGATCTTGTCTGTTACTATGATTGGGTATTTGCTTGATCTGTGAATGGGAATCAAGCTAATGATGAGCAGAGTATAGAGAAGAGATCTGATGGGTATACAGTGTACACTAACTACCTTAAAGCAAGCTCTGTTAATACTGTAGCAGTACACTCTTATGCACACCATGATACCAATGTTATGAGGTCTGTCAGCAGTACATCGTAGTAAATGTCCTCCACTATGTAATTTGTGTCCCTGTACATCACACCTGTGGCACAGAACAGAAAGCATCATTACTGCCAAATCTAAACATCACAGATTGGAAGTGTGTGTCTGTTTTGTGAAAGCAAGGCATAGCATGTCAAGCATATTTCAAAGGAGGACACACATCCGAGGTGGCAGGTGACCCCCCCCCCCCCAAAAAAAAATCTCACCGGTATTAGCTGCTTTCTTCTGAAGATCTGCTATAGTGTAGGGAGGATTACAGAATACTGTGCAGCAGATGACAGAAATGGAGATGGGATGAGATCTGCAGAGACAAGGCTGCATGCAACTCTATACGCACACACACACACACACACACACACACACACACACACACACACACACACACACACACACACACACACTCACTCACTCACTCACTCACTCACTCACTCACTCACTCACTCACTCACTCACTCACTCACTCACTCACTCACTCACTCAGGCATTTTAGTGCACTCCTTGGAATTATACCATGCTTTCTGTGTCTTGTTGGAAGGAAACAACATCCAGGATGAATACCACAGACTTACAAGGTAGGGCACCAAAGGTAAAAGTACTGTGCCCCTGTGTAATGTGCCACTCTCTGCACTGTCTACCACCTCCCACCCCCACCCCAACACACATCTGTGTTGCATGCACTAGCTGCCATCCAGCTTTTGTCAGAATAATAGCTGCACAGTGGTGATGTGTTCTGGTTAAGAAGAAATGGACTGCCTCCTTGGAATTTGGAATGCAGTGAGTCAGTCTTCTTCTAACATCACAAGGGACGTATGCAGTCCTGAGGGTGGCAGTAAGTGATCTCACAACAGGAACTGGCTGTGAACATGCCTGAAGTGCAACCCCACCATAATGGGACTGTACAGTTTGCATGGGTGTCAATGTACACAATTGTATAGCCTGCACCATGACATTAATAGTGATCTGTGTACATTTTGCTGGTCTGCAGATGCTTGTGGTGGGGACACACACACCACATATGTACATATCCAATCCTAAAAAGTGCTTTACAGAGATAAGTCTAATATCTCAGCAGGGTTCTTCATAATGCAGACTGTGCACCCTGAAGCCAGTTAAGGACACATTTGCACTATTTGCGGCTGTTTTATCACTGCAGGTATGGGAATAAGGGAAGGAGTAGGATGGAACATTATCTGAACTAGGGCCTGGAAATAACATTGCCAAGAATGGGATGTGACCTTCATTAGGATATCAACACACGGGTTCCCTTCACATGGTCAACATTTCAAAATGTCGACCATGTGGAACCAGCATCACTGTAAAGTGCATAATGGAAAAATTTCCATATTCCGCACTGTGGTGCGATCTCGGAGTTGGCATATTTAAGTTCCGGGGAGTGTGGGGGGTGAAGAGGGGCTTACCCCCCCCCCCCCGCTAGCAGCGTGAAGGTACTTTTTCTGGTGTTAGTTTTACTTCTATGGTCGACATTTCAAATGTCGACCATATGGTCTAGGCCATTATAAATGCTGACATTCTGAAATGTCGACCACATGAAGTATATATATATATATATATATATATATATATATATATATATATACACAAACACACACACACACATACATATACACACACACACACACACACACATCTACAATCATCTGTGTTTCCTACAGCAGCCTGGCCACATCATGTTCTTGGATTAGAAACGGCAGCAACGGTTTCCCCAAGAACCACAGTTTGGACTGACATGCTACACATAATTTAAGTAGATGTGGCTGACATCTACTGTCAGGTAACTATTACTACATGACTGACAATACAGTGTGGCTATCTTTGGGAGGGAAGTGGAGCAGCCACAGAAATATATTCTCTGGAATACAGAACCATTCATAGGTGGTGTTGTGGAGGGGGTCATATGGATACTGGAACTCGGTGAGCTATTAGTTACAGTGACTACATTCTATGTATCTGTGCTATGCGACTGTCAAATAAGTTTATAAAGCAGTTATACAGAACATGTCAGTGAGGGTGGGCCAAGGTGTATGCAAAAGCAGTTGTGCATATAGCCCAATGTATGTTTCAACAGTGCTTCTGTGGCATGGTACAATGGCTTCCATAATATGTCATAGGTGTGTGTCCAGGAGATATGCATTACAGGTACTGCCTCCTACAAAGGTCACATTACATATGAGATACATGGGTAGCACACAGCAAGTGACATACATCACACATGCACACACACATATGCTGTAAGCTCACATTGTCACAGTATTCTGTGTAGATTTACACACACACACACACACACACACACACACACACACACACACATACAAACAAACAAACACAGGTACATAATACCTTATTCTCTATAAAATGTAGGGCCTTGTTGCACAGTTTCACAGAGATGTGTGACAGATCTGTAGCACTGGTGGTGCAATTAAGGTAACAGACTTCAGCAATGTAATTTATAAAGTTTTACACATCACATTGGTCATGTTTGCATATAATTATATGTAGGTAATCTGGCACCAATGGTTGGATTAGCTTATCAATGTTTCTGAGTAGGATGAAGTGTGATTGTGGTATGGTGACTGTCTGTATGGTACATTGCCATGGAATAATTGCCTATGCATATGCTGAGTTGGCAGGAGAGATATTTCTCCCTAAGAGTTCCACTGCTTGGGAACAAATTCATATTAATATTAAACAAAGTAGCTCCCTGTCTTCAAGTACAGCCTGGATGAATGGATGGGTATTCATAAAAAGGGATTGCAAGTAGTAGGAACTGCAGAAGCTAAACCAATAATGAGTTATCTGATTAAATGCCTAGTAATAACTGATGACCCTATGAGTGTGTTAAACTTTGTATAGTATGGATTTTTGGCCATGTTCAGCCATGTCATAATGGCCAAAATGTAACACTTGTTTTGCGTTTACGTCTTTGGTTGTCAGGCCCATTTGTTTACAGTTGTTCCTGTATAATTTGCAGCCTCATGAAGCTTCCCTTGGTGCATGGTTATTCCATTCATTGTCAGGGGAGGCCTTCAGATCAATGTCTTTGGCACCTCACAGGTAGACACACGTATCCAAACATGGTCCACCATGTCACTGTACTTTGTGAATTAAGTATGGCTGAGGTATGGGATTTTTTTCTATTTACCTGCCCTATGTACTGCAGCCTATGTTTGGGAGCACTGCCTTTTTCTCTTATCAGAAGTCTTGGTCTTTAACCTATGGAGTAGTTCTGTTTTAAAATGTTTACTTAAATGACAGATTATACAAAGCATTCCATATCCAAAAGGTTGTTTATAGATATGGTTCTCACTAACATCCACACAAGAATTCTAACTCTTGTATTTTTATAAGTAGAAAGATGGTTAGCAAATATTTTTTGCCTGACATAAGGCTTTACAAATAGTTAACAATAAAAGGGGATGTTTCTGTACTTTCGTATTTAATATCAATAAAAAAGTTGCATTCTTTTCTAAAGGAAAAGCAGACATGATTTTGAAAATATTTAGCTCCTGGAATCTGGAAATGTATAACCCCTTGTATGTCTGTAAATATTTTTATATGATATGCAGATAACTAAAATAACAAACACTATTGTGTCAATTCTCATGTAAGCTTATTGTGCCTTTAGGTCAGGTTGCTGACATATGGTTGAAAAGAGTTTCAGGATGACTTCACATACCCTGCTGACAAGTAATAAGTAGCAAAATATGTGGGGAAGTTGTAGGATTTATATTTTAGAATTTCTAGGAATTTTTGACTGATCTTATCACAAGAATGTTTAGCTTACTGTAGCATGATGACATTCATGCGGACTGGGGCATACATGCCCAAGTACCATGTTTAGCAAGTGACTCTCAGCATAACTGATGTCTTCATACTATGCTTAAAGCAAGCCTGCCCATGAATACTAATTGAAGCAACATATCCAGGCTTGTTGTTCACAGAAAAATATTTTGAGACCTCAGCATTCACAAAAAATGCAATTTCTCTCATAAGGCAAATCCAGCACCCTGCTGCTGGAAGGAGCAAAAAAAAAAAAAAGTTATGTCTAGAATGCATGAGAGTAGACTCAAATTTCCAGCTATTTTCATTGTACATAGTGAAGACATTCAAGTTTGACTTATACACAGATCTTGAATAAAAAATCATAGAGAGCTGCATGACTTTGGGATTTCCATTCAAATCACAGCAACTCTGGGATAACTGTAGCAGCTCAGGAGTTCAGTCTGAGGTGGTGATATGTTATTTATTATAGACCAATACAGTACAAAGGTGAGCCTTGTTGCTCTTAGAAGTACATTCAAAGGGTAGAATTTGAAATTCATAAGCAGAAACAAATGACTAAAATAAATATATGTGAAATATCATCCAATGTAAGAACACACTAGGGTGGCAAAGTGGTACAGTTTGTAGCATTGTGGACACAACAAGAGGTTCTCTGGTTTGATTCTCAGCTAGGATGCTTTCTGTTTGAAGTCTGCATGTCCTTCCTGTATTTGTGTATGTTTTATCCATGAACTTTGCTTTCCTCCCACTTCCCAAATCCACGAGGTATGTGAGTTACTGACTTTAAATTGATCCTAGGTGTGGGTATGTGTGTGTGTGTGTGTGTGTGTGTGTGTGTGTGTGTGTGTGTGTGTGTGTCTGTGTTAGTGAAGAAAGGCCTAACAATCTATTTCCCTTTGCTTAATAAACTCTGTGGATGGCAGCGGCTGCTCACAGGGGCGCTAATGCAGACAGAAACAACTCTGGAGACATGGATGGATAGAAGAACATACTAACTACAAACAGTTCAAGTATTTTTAAGACTGAATTGTTGATGTTATTGAGTTCCTAACGAATGTTAATTGGCAAAGATCATTTCAGCAAAATAAGCCACTCATTCATTGTTTACCAGAATGTATAGCATTCTCAGAAAACCAGGTCCACATCTATATGCACTTCAAAACATTTCAGAGGCAGCCTAATATGTTACTATTAGCATGTAGTCATCAATTGTGATTCTATATTAATTAACAGAAGTCTGACTGGCTCCACTCAATAATAAGCACCTTAAAATGAAACTGACATTTCAAGGAGAAAAATAATTTAAATCTGGGTGGATTTCTAAATAATCTTATGGCAGTTTCATTGTAAACTCTCACCATCTTGTTACAGTAATGACAAAAAAGTAAACAAGCACAGAACAGAATGATGAAACAAGAATGTTAAACTGTAAAATTACACACATTTTCTTTTACAATGACATACTGAAAAAAAATCACGCACTCTAATCTGAAGCACAACAAAAAGAAAAAGAAAGCTTTATTCTGAAAGTTAACAACATTCAACAGTGTGCTGAAAATGGTATATGTAAGTCTGATTGCGTTCCAACACTTTGGAAATCTTAGGAGAATAACCATGTTTAAAAGCGTTTAAACAAAGCAAACTAATACAGTACGATTTTTCTTACCTGGCTGGCTTTTATGGCAGTACATTCTTGAAATGTTGCAAGGTAATCAATAGTTCTTAATGTTCAAGGAAATGCATGACAAGAGTGCTGAAAAATCAATAACAGCTGCTGCATATGCTAGCAAACTGCAGTTCTGCTCATTTTCATCCTGGGAAAAGCATGAGGGGAAGGAACTGGGGAAATATTTTCAGTTCTCTTAATTTAATTTTAAATGCAGATTGTTCTAGTATGAGACAGTACTAAAAAGTAACTACTACTAAAAAAACAAGTTTACAGAAAAGGCATTTTTGTACTTTTCTTTGATTTTCCCATTTAGCAGAAATGCTGAAACAAAACTGGCATTTTCAAAACCAATATGCATGCCTCTCAAAACTATAGTTTTCACACTAAATCCTGCTATTATTTTCCATCAGGTGTAAAATTCAAAGTAAATCAGCTTCTAAATAGAATATTCCGTTTCCGCCAGAGCCTAAAATGCTTGCAGACCAGTCATCATCTTTTTGTAAATTCCCTTCTAGATTAATGTTCCTTGCATGGTGTATATTTGTGCTCCTACTCGGTTCACTTGTCAAACAAATTAGAGGCCACCAGGATCCTTAGGGCACTTCTACAATTCTACAGCTCATACTGCACTTCTCCTTTGTCAGAGAAATAGGCTTTCAAATTTAGACAGTGGAAGAAGTAAGAGAAACAAGAAACAGGTGCATTATGTAACATTACTCATTTCCCGTAAATTATATTCTGTGCCACAAAACAGTCAAGCACATGATATGGGAACATTAAACACTGATAAAAGCTATTGTCATCAGGAACAAACTACTCAATCAAGACATGTTTCTAGCCACTCAGCATAAAAATAGCTAGCACTGCATGCCAATTCAATATCATCAGAAAAAATATGAAAAGGTGATCTATTATCTTGCAAACTATATTCTGAAATGCGAATCATTACACTGAACATTGAAATTCATACCACATGTGATGGCCATGTACAGCATGTTGGCAATTCAAAGGCAGAATAGACTACTGCACAAGGATTGATGTAGTATGATATACAGTACATGAAAATGACTGAATAATGATGAGTAAATCACGAACCCCATGCAAATCAATCACACGGACTATGCAAACACAGGAACCCAAAATGGCCGACTGATTCAGCTATGTTCATAAACACAGCACTGTGTGGCTGCACTTACCCAAGCTGAATGAAGATTTGTGACATGTAGGACAGGAGCTATGCTAGCAGTTGTAGCAGCAGTACTACAGCAGCATGTGCTAGCAAGTTGCATCAGAACTAGTTCCTGAAATGCTGCACCATGGTAATATTCTGACTAACAACCCTAATAGAGCAAAAGTTATTGGGCCATTGCAAGTGCACAGGGATACTATATAGAAAATAGTCAAACTGTGTTACCTATAAGAGAAATCAAGGGAAATGTAAGGTATGCCCATTCCTGTGACACACAGGTCAGGTGCAGCATTAACCATTTTAGCTACAGGGTCCTTTCTGCAACCTGCAGGGGACACTTCAGGGATATCACAGGTATCAGCTTCATGAACAGGAAACTGATTCCTTTACATTATGCTACAATACATGGAGGGGCATATCTAGCTTCCCTGGACACCAGAGAAGAGAAACATCATGCGGGCCATTCTATGAGACAGCTTATCTCCCTGAGGTCGGACATGTTACAGATTTAACTCAAGTTGCTATAAAGGCTTTACACAATCCAGATAGCCAGAAATATACAAATAGGAAGGACCTTCACTCCCTGAATTAGTAGGTAGTCTGTAATGCTCAGGACATCATTTACAATGTGCCTGTGTACCACCAAGGCAATGCAGATAAGTCACATACATAGTAAACATACAGCCTATGCTGCTGGTTTGGTAACAGAACTTCCCACAGGGATACCTGGTTGGTAGGGTCTATATCAGAACATCAAAGTTTTAAAACTTAGAATGTTCTAATATCGACCCATTTTGAGCGAACACTAAAACTAGCGAAGCTGCAGAACACCGGTTCTGTGGCTTCGCTATTTTCAGTGCTGTGGTGGAAATTTATAGGTCGGGTTCAGGTAAGTGTGCGATTGTGTGGTTGTAAGGATTAGGGCATGGGTTAGGGCGCGGGTTAGGTGAGTTAAGGTTAGGGGGCGGGTTAAGGTTAGGGCGCGGGTTAGGTGAGTGTGCAATAGTGACGGACCTTAGGGTTAAGGTAAGTGGATAGATAGTAGTGTATGTACAGTTTAGTGTAGGGTTAGTTGTAGGATTATAAGTGCATGTGTGTGGATTGAAGTTTTTTAGGTGTGCTTGTGTTGTGTGTATGTGTTTCGGAATAGCGAATTTTTTCCCAAGGAAAAAATTCGCTGTTCTAAATGTTTGATATTATGAGGTTTAGATATTTTAGGTTCGATGAAATAGCATTCGCTATTTTCATCATTCGAAAGCGTGATATAAACTCGGTTGGTAGATGCACACACATCCGAGAGCCAGACCAATTTACAAAGGCACCATGCATGCTGAGATCAAGTCACATGCAATATGTTGTGTGTTGCAAGTGCTGCCATATATGGCTTACAGCCCTTGCTGATGACCTCAATATACACAACCCTCAGCCCATGCAAGAAATATCTTGTAATACAGCTATGCTGATATCCAAACAAATTGGAGTGGGTATTCAGACCTTTGAAGGTATGTCTCCAATGTTCAGACACTTTCAGAAGGGCATTGCAATATAGTCTGGAAATAAGCAGCAAGATACTTGGGTGAACCATGCTTCACAATGACACAGTATTCCATAAACAAATGGAGCAGCAGCAGAACATCATGGCAGGACACACAATACAAGCTGCATCAGTAGAAGGTCAGGGTGGAGGGTCACAAGTGGAACATATAGCAACATTACTATAACTTAGGAAGAGGCAAGCACAATGCACTGCAGCAAGGCCAAAGGGGTAGTTGTCTGGCCAACAACTATGGGACGTGACACAGAGAACACAGAATAAACTAATGCATGCACTATTAAACCCAAGCTACGCAAGGCAATGCACTGACTGGCCACAGCATGCTTCAAAAATCACCATACATACAAATATTACAGGTTGGGCAGGGCATAATCATCACCACTTATAAAGATGACAGGTGACTGTAATATTATGATATGGGGTATGGGAACTGGAGGTTAACACAGCAGTCACATACTCTAAGAGGTTGTGAGGAGTCATGGATCCTACTTTTGGGGCTGGGCTGAGCTGCCACAATTTGACTGTTACCAGTATCAAGCCTGGATCTGGTCCATGGCGGGAAAAGGGCAAAATTAATGGACAATACAGTTGAACTTTAAGGAGGTGTTGCATGTTTTGGGCTTTACGAGTGACACTGCCTAAGTCTATGTGCCTTCAAGACAACAGTAATGCCATCTTACCAATGGTGCGTATAGTTTGATATAGGATGAAGTGTACCTGGCTACCTTAATCTAGATCTTCCCATGAACATGGATTGCATGGGTCTGTGGAGACAGACTGGATGCTGTTTGCAATGTGTGCCATGGATTCACTTATGAAGGCAACATTTGTTAGTCAGCAGCACTGCTGCCTCCTTTTGTCAATAAGCAAACATATCTGCTCTGCAATGCTTTGTGTAACAGCTACCCATGTCTGGACCACTGATCTGCACATCTGCTGGTTGATTTTGAGTAACCCATATATAGCATGGGCAATGCTGGAGTAATAGAGGTGCTACATATATCTGTGTCTCGGGATTATGGTATGTATACCTATATCACTGGCAGTAAGCACAGCAAATGCCACGTTGACTATGGGCACCATGTGAGACTCTCAGGTACAGTAACACTTCTTAGTCTTCAGTGAGACTATGTGCTCAGTCAGTACCTCCCACAATGGCATCTGTAATGGTGGATGTGGGTGATCCCATTCCCAAAAGTACTGCAGACAGAGTCCTGAACTGGTAGTGACTGGCTTCCATCTAGAAGAGTAGGTATCTCTTGTAGTGCCTGTCTATTTTGATGTGATAGTATACAGCCTGAAAATCTATTCAGCACATCCAATCATCCTTGTACAACAGTGCCAGAATGAACTAAACCATGACTATCCAAAACTTGGAGTGTTTAACAAATTGATTCAAATTGCTGACATCCAAAATTGCACTTACATCCCTGTTTCACTTTGGCACCAGAAAAAATCTTGAGTGAGTTCTGAATTCTTGCTGGTCTGGGGAGACCTGGTGTATGACTCGCTTTGCCAACAGCTTTTTTATTTCTATGGTTGCTGCTTTTCTCTGACTGGGTGGAACAAAAAGAATCCTTTTGGGCTGATTGGGAGGTTGAAGGGGATATTATACTCTGCACCCAGGTGTCTTTGGTGATGGTTGTCCAGGCTTTTGGATGCAGGAATAAGCTCCCCCGACTGCCTCCAGAGTGCAGCTGTCAGGCAACCTTTCAGGAGTGCTGAAAGGGTTTCTCAGAAGGCTGGTGTTGCAAGCCTCCTCTGCTGTGGGGGAAAATGTCTGTCATTAGAGTCCCCCCTCCGCCACAGGTGGATCTGTTTCCCTAGAAGTCCTGGAAAGACCCATGCGGCATGCAGAACCACATCTTTCTAAAGTCTCTCAGGTTCCAAGATAAAGTCATCTGAGGGGAAGAAATACATATGCCTATGGCAGATAATGTCTTCAAATCCTGTTCTGTCCTGGAGAGAGTTTCCTTTACCTTAGGACCAAACAAGGTGAATCCATCAAAGGGATCATTGATGAATGATGTCTTGAGGTGCTCCGCAAAAAAACAAAGGATAACGAGGCATGCCTTCTGATGGCAATTTCTGAACCAGCATCTCTCAAAGTTCCCTCTAGGGCATGAGAGATCATTCTCATGGAGACATTTGATAGGGATTGAAGGGTGGACATTTGCAAAGAAATCATATTCTTATCCTACACAGACATGGATCCTGACAGGACACTGGAATACTCCTTAATTGAGTCCTGAAATCTCAGTGTCTGCCAAGTAGTTCAATGACCTGAGGGTGAAGATTGCTGACACATACATACAATTTCCAAATCAGTCTAACTCTCTGGACTCGCTATTTGAGGGATGGACAGAAGAAGTCTGTTCAGCAAGTTCTTTCTTTGGTTTCACTACTACCATCATAGTGTCCAATGATGGACCCTTGTTTCAATGGGCTTGATCTTTTGGAGCAAAGAGGTACTTATCTGGTCTCTATGGGATAGGCTCAGTGATATCTGGATCCTTCCAAGCCTAATGGGAAATGAAACCCACCATCTCATCCCTAGGGAGGTCTACCTATGACACAGCTCAAACAGCATAAAAAGCCTCAAGAAACACTTATTCCTCCTGGGAGGGGGCACAGGAAGACCAATGACCTTTCAGTCTCAAAAGTTTGAGGATTTCACTGGAACAGACATCCTGAAGAGGTGATCTGGGGTACCCCTCTCCTTCATCAAAGTCAGTGTCTTCTTTCTAAGACTCCTACAGGGAATCTAAGTGCCTCCTTTTGCAAGTACGCTTCTGAGAGGATTCTCCAGAGGGATACTCTGAGGAGGACTCAGAAGTGTGAGCAGAATCCTGGATGAAGACTGTCACTAGTCTTGACCGGGCCAGCTGTCTTGATGGAACAGGATGAAAAGACTCAGGATCCAAAGTGGACTCAAGGGTGGTAAGGATGTCTTATCCACAGAGGTGGAAAATGCTCACTCCACTACCTTACAGGCAGAGCTCATGAAAGAACCAAGAACCAACCTGGTAGGAGAAAAAGACTTGCTCAGAATGGCTCCGAATGTCCCCAGGATCCTGTCCTGATGCAAAGGTCAGAGCCAAGCTGTTCAGTGCCAAAGCTCCAAGGGAAAGGCATGGCTCCGAAAACATCAGAGTCAAACCCAAACCCCCAGATCCAGCTCTGATGCTATGGTTCCAAGATCTTTCCAGCTAAAACAGAGTTGGGATCATCTGGATCAGAGAAGGTGTCAGAGTTGCCGAAAACCTGTTGTTAGGATCTGACACACACAAACATGGAATTCTTGGGTTCGAAGACTCCAAAGCCAGGGGACAGCTCATATTAGGAATCAAAAGTTGGGGTTGGACTGGTGATAGGCTCATAGATCTCATGGGAGCTGGAGCCAGATTGACTTCTAACTGAATCTGGATTCTGAGAAATGTTTTTATCCTGTCTGCATCTGCTTCTGTCACACTCCTAACTGACTTGAAAGATGAAGAGCTTGAAGGTGGTCTAGAAGCCCATCAAGATGTCTCTTGTAAAGAACGATGAATGGAATTTTGAGGAAACAGACTCCAGAGAGAATACAGGTGACCTGTGAAGTGGAAACTCTGATCTGGATTTAGTCAGATCTAAGGGAGTGGTGATCTAAAGATCTTTGTATGGACAGAGTTGGATCTGATGAAGTAGTCAGATCTGAAGACTTTGTAACTTTCGAACCAAAGAGTGAAAGGTTAGGTAGACAAACCAATTATTAAAAACTATAAGAAAAACATAGCCAAGCTAGAGTTTTCACTATGTGATACTGTAAACCACCTGTAATAGAGGCCCGTGGGATATATGCAACTTTCTAGGGTGGAGTGGAGCCCGAAATAGGAGAAGGAGAGTGATCAGAGGAATGCTTCCTTGAATCCTTAATCTCTCCAGTTGAATCCCACCAGGTTTCTCCAATGATTTCTTGGAAGATGGCTGAGCTCCAGAAGATGAAGAAGAAGAAAACAGAACCAGGCCTTTCAACACAAGTTTTTTTCTGTACTCGACCAGCGCTTGATGACTAAACCCTGCAGAAATGTCAGAATCAGTTGTAAGGTTCCCTGCTTTAAGGCAATAGATGGACCCACAGTGGGCCTTTGAGTTGGGAATTTTGTTCCTACAAGATGGGCACTTTTTTAAAACCAGTTGGTTTGTCAGACATCTCGAACCAACTGACAACAGTAGTCACAAATTAGCAAGGAAGGTTCTATCAACAATGGTAGCAGAGGAGCACCTCAACACAGCGGTAAAAGAAATTCAATTAGAAACAATAACAGGGCCACGAGGCCCAGATAGACCTAAATTCATCACAAAAACTCTACTGTGACTAAAAAGTATCATTTTCCTTTGACAAAAAGAGGAGGAAACAAGGAGTTAGACAAATATATATCTGATAAGGGAAAAAAAAGGTGAAACAATGACTTATCTCACTGCAAAATCCACTCAAACTACAGATGACCACATCCAAATGCTGAATCAGCAAACGAGATCTGGAGTAATCCAGGCTTAGGAGAGGAGTGTGGGCAATGGGAAGAGCTCGAGCTACAAAGCCAAAGTTTACTGCAGTGGCCAGAGATGGATTTGAGGTCAGATCCAAGACCCATTGGTTGATGAATGGACAGAAATCGCATCAGATTCTGGTGCTTCCCCTGCAGACAAGTGGGTGTTTTTTGCTACACTTGCTTCTACATCCAAGCCACCCTGAACTATGAGGGCCAATTCCTCTGACAGGCAAGCAACACTAAAAACTCTTCTACCTCTGTCAGTCACATCTATGTCGGTGGTCCATACTCCATAATAAATCTGCTACAATCTCCCATGCCCTTTTATTTCCACATACTACCAAGCTGATAACCCAAACATTTTGAAACAAGTCATGCATGCAATGATTAGCACATGGCACTTCATGTCTATGCTCATGCATACTGCATATTTGTGTGTGTTGTGCTGTGGTGCACTGCTATGTTGCGTGATGTATGATACATATATGTCATCTGAGTGCACGAGGCTACATACTCTTCCTTCAATGGACCTACTGAGTGGTCATGGCTGCTTCTAGGAGTGGTAAAAGTAGGGCTCATCCATGGTATGCCAGGGAGAGAAGGGTCTTCCTGTTCTTCTTGCAAACAGATTCTATACAGAACCTGCAGGGCCACCATTCTGGCCCTCTGAAAAAAGACAGTGCCTCATACGAGCTGGCATAGTTCTTGACTAATACAATTGGCATTATCTATGCTATAAATGGTGTCATCATCACTGTGATAACTTGAACTGGTGCCACCCCAATTTGCTCCAACAATCGAAAACAGAGGATAAGGACAGTCAGCCACAGATGTACTGCAAGGATTTCTTTGGTTAGTACCACTGTCTTAACATTAAGTGCATTATAGAGTTAGGTGTGTTTGTTTCTTACTGAGTCCAATGTAGTGCTGCAGTGATGTTTTTATCATGTGTACAATATTTTTCCCACTGTGTCACTCTTCAATACATCCAGTTGTGGAGGAGGAGGAGTACTCATACTCACCTTGATCTCTTCCAGCCACTGTATCTGACACTGGGTCACTACTGTTAAGCAGGTCTGCCTTTCAAGAGGAGGACAATATTCCTCTGCTTAAGTGGTCACTTGGAAAGGAGTGACAGTTCCTCACTTGAAGATGGAGCATAGGAATCTTCAGTGGCATCCCAGCATGAGGTGAAAAGGCTGGTTGCTGCCAAGGTGAAGGTGTATTGCAGTCAGATGATCATTGGAGTACTACGCAGTGCCATCAGGAATGACTGGTAAGCCACACTACAGGCACATGTCACTCCTCAGACTTCCAGAAGGACAACCAGCCCATAACATTACCACCCAGGAGAGTGTGGACTAGATCTGTTATCCTCTGGGCCAGCCTGACAATTATTCATGCCAGGAGCCCCCCCTATCCCTTTTTCAGTGTGATCCCTCTCTTGTGTGTCTCATCCCAACAACTGTCTACCATATGTATGTAAGTGTGTCTTTACTAACACCATCACATTTTCTGTCTGGATTTCTGTTCTATGTCTGTCTGTCCACCCCTGCTATCTGTCCTTCACCCTCTGTGCTATCCACAGACATCTCTTAAATACCTTCCCATCTCCACTTCTCTTTTGAACATAAAAAGGAGCACTATCTCACAAAACAATTTCTCCCTCTTTCTCTTCTGCCCATGCCTTATGATTACCTTTCTGTGTTTACCTCTGATTGCTGTTCTCATATTTCCTACTCTTCTGTTTTCTACATTTCCTCCCGATACACATATTGAAAAAGTCAACAGTTTCCTGAGGATTCCCACACTATTCTATCATTTGGAGTCTGTGCTGAGCTGTGTCGACCCTCTTGTTGCTGTGTGCAGCTAGCTGAAACTATCTTGTGCTGCACTTCAAGTACTTCTGGTAGACAACTTTCCTTACCCCCTAACATCATTCATACTGCCAATGTGTGCTGTTGTAGTAGTATTCCTGGTGTATGCTGCTATAGTACTACACTTCATGTTATCACCGTCTCTCTGCCTATGCCTTATCATTCATATCCCCAGTGTGTGTGCTGTTGTAGCTGTACTCCTGGTGTATGTTGATACACTACCAAACTTCATGTTATCACTGTGTTTCTACCTACACCCTATCATCATTCATTCCACCAGTTTGTGCTGTTGTAGCTGTACTCCTGGTGTATGTTGCTCCAGTACCACACTTTGTTATCAGTGTGTCTTTGCTTATAGCCTGTCATCATTCATTCTGCCAATGTGTGCTGTTATAGCAGTACTCCTGGTGTATGCTGTTACAGTGCTACATTTAATGTTATCACTGTGTGTCTGCTGCCCTAACATCATAAATGTCACCAGTGTGTGCTGCTCTAGCAGTACTCCTAGTGTCATAGGAGGTTACTAGGCTAGCGGCCCTAGAGCCTTTATAATCCTAACCATGTTAATCCTGGGTCGCCCCAATTGTCCTTGGTTAAATGGACATACTTTAAAGATCAGCACCGAATACTCCAGTCCATGAAGGACATGGGTGCCAACCCCGGGGTAAATTTGGCACCTATCCATTTGTCCAGGTGGAGCCTGAATATGGTCACTGAGGAGCTCTGCTTCACATGAAATGGAAGTTTATTCCAGAGCAGTGGCAATCTCTGGGAGACATACCTGTCTCTCCAGCATGTTCTGTTACTGTCACTGACAAGGTTGAAATCCCTAGAGCGAGTGACTAGTGCCATTTGATTTGCGAATGTAATGTGCTTCCATCAGGTCGGGATCAGAGACTGCCCTGTAGGCTAGGTGCAAGTTGCCTCTCAGTAGCCTATATGATACAGAGTACAGTGACAGGGCTTTCAGTCTATCCACGTAGGTTATGGTTTGGAGGACCTGTATCTTCTTAGCAAAAAACCTCTGTGGTCTCTCCAGTTGCTGCAGGTGTCTGGTGAGATACATAGGATCATAGGAAGTTACTAGCCTAATGGCCCTAGGGCCCTTACAAGCCTAGCCAAGTGGCTAATGACCCTAGGGGCCTTACAAGCCTAGCCAAGTGGCTAATGGCCCTAGGGCCCTTACAAGCCTAGCCAAGATGTACCCTTATTTCCATGATCAGCACCTACTGCCCTGCCCAAGATGGAGACAGGTGGAACCCCTGGGTTGAATTTACGGTTACCCATCCAATCGTCCAGACGGCATCTGAAGAAGGCCAATGAGGTCCTCTGTTTGACAAGAAGTTGGAGTCTGTTCCAAAGGTGTGGTAACTTCTGGGACACAAATCTGTCCCTGGCTCCATGTCACATACCAGGTTAAGGTCTTTAGAGCGAATAACCCACGTACCATTTGATTTGCAAATATGCAGCATTTCCAATAAAGCAGGGTCAGATATTTCCTTACATGCAAGGCAGAGATCGTCTCTGAGTAGTCTGTATGTAACAGAATACTGTGACAGCAATTTCAGATGATCTACATAGGACAGATGCCTAAGACCTTGAATTTTCCCTGTCAGGAACCTCTGTGGTCTTTCCAATTGCTGCAGGTGCTTGGAAAGGTACATACCAAAAGGGGCGTTGTACTCAATTATTAACCTGATGAGGGAAGAGTACAGGGAGGTTATAACTTCTTTTTTTCTGGAGGCAATGCCCTTACCTATGAGATGAGCAATATAGAATGACCTTCTTACCACTATGGAGACATGATGATCAAAGGTAAGGTTGCTGTCAACCTATGTGCCCAGGTCTCTCACCACTGATTATGGTGTTGCTATTCATGTGATAGTTAACAGGAACATTGCTCTTACTGAAAGGGATGATGATGCATTTTTTTGCATTGTGTTTGGCAAAGCCCAAATTTGTTCCAAATTAGTACTTAACAGTATCCCTTACACTGATCCCATTGACTTAGCCAACCTGCTAGCAGATAGGTTCAGTGCAAACTTCACCCCCCTGTTATCCCCCAAGGGCCCTTTTGACATCTCCAATACTTGTCCCACACCTCACATTTCTGTAGATCAACTGTTAACGGCCCTATCCAAGGCAAAAAACAGTTTCCATGGGACCTGATAGTATCCCAGGCTGTATCCTGCACCATCTCCAGCAAGAACTGGCTTTGCCATTGAGCACCTTATTCAACCACAGCCTAAGTACAGGCTTCACTCCAGCAGAGTGGAGAACTGCCACTGTCATCCCCTTGCACAAAGGTGGTGCCACTACTGACCCTAGAAACTACCGCTCCATTAGTTTGACAAGTCTGATCTGTAAAGCCATACTGCGTATTATTACAGATCTCATAAACAAGGACATAGGCAATCTCCAAACATTTGACCCCACCCAGTTCGGATTAGTCAAGGGCAGATCTTGCCTGTTGAACCTGGTTGACTTCTTTGAGACTGTCACCAAGGCCCTGGATGAGGGAAAGTCAGTACATACAGCTTACCTTGACTTGTCCTAGGCTTTTGATGCAATCCTCCACTCGGGCATCAACGAAAAGCTAACACAACTTGATGTAAATCCCTATCTCACCAGGTGGGTGCCCAACTGGCTCAATGACAGCACCCTCAAGGTCAAAATAGGTGCCTCCACCTCCGATAGCAGACCTGTCACTAATGGAGTTCCCCAGGTATCTGTCCTGGGACCCTACTTGTCTTGTTTGTGGATGACTAAGTTGGGTGCTGTCACTGACCCCCTCAAATGATGTTAACATACTGCAAGAGGATCTCACAGCAGCCAATAACTGGTGCCAAAGTCACGGCCCAATGCTAAATGCAAAAAAATGTATAATCATACCATTCGGCAAAAATACGGCCCCTGCTGATTACCACATCAACAGCAACCCTCTACACACACAACCTGTGGTGAGAGACCTGGGTACTCGAGTTCATAATCTCACATTCGACCATCATGTAGTGGCAGTGGTCAGAAAAGCCTTTTACTTGGTTCACCTCATAAGTAAAGGGAATGCTTCCAGAAAAAAGGAGGTTATTACCTCTCTATACTCCTCCTTCATTAGAACAATAATTGAGTAGAACACCCTGTTTCGTGTGTGCCTCTTCAAACATCTGCACCAACTGAAAAGGCCACAGAAATACCTCACAAAGAGAATCCATGGCCTCCAACACCTGTCCTATGTAAACAGGCTCAAATCCCTACCTCTCTACTCAGTACCATACAGATTGCTCAGAGGTGATGTGTATCTTGCCTATAAGGCAATCTAGGATCCTGCCCTAATTGAGATGCTCCATATCTGTAAGTCTAACTCCTCGTACATTACCTGCTCAAAAGGCCTGAATCTAATATGCAACATCAAAAAAACCTGCTGGAGAGACAGATTTGTCTCCAAGAGGCTGCCTCATCTCTGGAATAGACTTCCCATACACATCAAACAGAGTACCTCACTGACCCACTTCAAGCACAACCTTGATGAGTGGATGGGAAATCACAGATATGTCCCAGGGGTTCCACCTGTGTCCCTCATTGACAGGTGCAACAGGTGCTGACAGAGGTTTCTTTATGGGGATAAACTCTTGGCTAGGCTTGTAAGGGCCCCAGGGTCATTAGCCTAGTAACCTCCTATGATCCTGTAAGGCCATGATTTTGGTACCAATCATTTATTTGTGCAAGACCCTTTTGTAGGATGCCGACATCATTGGAGATTCTATGACCACTCTCAGTTTGCAGTCATCAGCAAACTTTGTCAGCCACAGACCTTCAGTTTTTGCTTGCAGTTCGGAAAAATAGATATCAAACAGCAGAGGTCCCAGGACTGATCCCTATAGAACACCACTGGGTACAGGTCTGCTGATGGAAGTGTATTCCCCTATTTTACTATATGTGTTCTATCAGTAAGCAAATTAGCGATCCATCTAACAATACAAGGGTTGATACCTAGCTGGGTGAGTTTGTCAATGATGCCTGAGTGAGGGATAGTGTCAAAAGCCTTGGCTAAGTCTAGGTAGGGTGTATGCACAGATTTCCCTTCATCCAGGGCCTTGGTGACTATCTCGAAGAAGTCCACCAGGTTTAACAGGCATGATCTCCCTTTGAGAAATCCAGACTCAGTAGGGTTAAGTGTTTGGAGATTACCTACAGTATATCTTTGTTAATAAGGCCCATGATGATTCCCTCCATGGCCCTGCAGATAAGGCTTGTCAGGCTAAGAGGTCTATATTTCCCGGAGTCAGTGGAAGCATCACCTTTGTGGCTGTTTTCCATTCAGCTGGGACGAAGCTGATGCTTAGACTATGACTGAAAAGAGTACCCAATGGTGTTACTAATTCTTGTTGGAGCCCATGTAGGACCTAGCCTCTGATGTTATCAGGTCCCATAGATGCTGTGTTTTTGGCCTTAGAGAAGGCATTTATGACCTGCTCTTTGAGATACAAGGTAGGGGACGGGAGATAAGGATGTCTTGGGTACATATGGTAGGGACAGGAGGAGTGAAGCTTCACAGAACCTGTTGGCCAACAGGTTAACTATGTCCACAGGCTCAGTATATGTGATATCATTAACTACCAGTTCGGCACAAATTTGGGCCTTTCCTTTCCATTACAGATGCAACTAAAGAACAGCTTATAGTTGTCCTTAATTGAGGAAGCTAATTTGGATTTGTACTTTGCTTTGGAAGACTTCACAAGAAGTCTTATTTGCTTGTTTAAGCTGAGGAGGGAGAGTTTCTAGTTTAGGTCTAGCTCCCTCTTACTCATAGACAGCAATTTCTTCCTCTTATTGTAAAGCCTATTAATGGCAGTTGTCCACCAGGATGGTTTGCTCAGCCTTGAGGAGCTTGTTTTGGTCTTATCAAGTACAGCTGAGTCAATGCAGTTATACAGGTGTTTGTATAAAGCACTGGTGTAGAACTCTGCATAGTTGCCAGTTCCATCTGAGTGGGGAGGTGCAGTGAAGCTATTCATACCATCCAGTAAGAGGTTATAATCTGCTTTGTAGAAGTTTTCTAGTTAATTTGTTGTTGGGGGGGGGGGGGGGCTCAGGTATGTTAGTTACTTCGAATAAGACTGACTTGTGGTCAGATCTTACCAGGGAAGACCTCACAGTGGGGGCGCTACAGTGTTCTCCCATATTGGTAAGCACCAGATCCAGGATGTTGGCACCCCTTGTGGGGGTGTCAACCAGCTGGTCCAGGGCACTGGAGTTAACGAAGTTGAGGAACCTTTAGGCAAGTGAGTCTGAGCATGAGTAATTTACCCAGTCAATGGATGAGTAGTTAAAGTTGCCCAAAACCATGGTGTTCAGATGCATCTTGACAGACTCAAGTAGATCCAAATGGGCAGAATGAGTGTCCTGAGTTATGAAGGGGGTCCTGTAGCTGGCAATGACTTGAATAGGTGTCCTATCAACAGTTAATTGCACCTGAAGTATCTCCAGGGAATCATACTGTTTAACCAATCTGGAGGTGTATTTATCTTTAATGAATATTGATACACTGCCTCCTTTAGTTTTTATGCCTTAAGTTTGTGATCTGAATGTGTGGAAAGCGGTGTAACCCGGTATAGTTGGGGTACTCTCCACAGCCTTGAACCAGGTCTCCCTGACTGCACAAACGTCTGCGTCTTCCAAGGTGAGGAGTACTTCCGGTGAGTGCATAAATACCTGCGTATTCCAAGGTGAGGACTGCTTCCAGTGAGTGCAGTTTCATGTTAAGACTCCTAGCATTTAGCAGCATAACACTGAAGCTGTTTTTAGATGGAGTTTCTACACTGGAAATGTTGTCCTTGAGACACTGCCTAAAAAGACACTATGGCAGTGGCAAGACCCTTAGCCAGTAGCCAAATTCCCAGGGGTAACAGATGAAGACGATGTCTGGCAATGCATCAAGGTCTGTCAATCACGTCATCCCAGGCTGACAGATACTGGATCCCCTTAGAATGACACCAGAAACTAAGACAATTATTGAAGTCAGTCATTTCTGTTTTTATTGAAGCATCTTTGTAGGTGAAGGTAAAATGTTGCTTAAGGCTATGGACATACCTGTCTGAGACGCACAGTCCAAGAGCTCAGTCATGTCTCACTTCATATAGTCCAGAGGAGTACATCTCAAGTCATTCACGCCAACATGGACTATGACAGAGTCATAACAGCACCTGCTGTTGAGAGACTTGAATGCATGTGTGATATGGCGGATTCTGGCACCTGACAGATAGCTGACTGTAACCTTTTCCTTACCCAGCCTGGTGAGAGGGACATCTTTGTGTCTCACAATGGAATCACAAACATTGTGACTAATATGTTTAGTTTTGTGTTTTGCCTTAAGGGCTTGACAGTAAGACATTGGTGCATGAGCTATTATGTGTATTGTGTTCTGCAGAGGAAGTATTATGTATAGCGTGCTTGTGTTTGGGAGGTCTCTGGAGTTTAGGCATTTTCTGGTGAGGACATCCACATATATAGGTATGTGTGACATGGGTTTGGGTGGAGTAGGAGGTGAGGTCTGCATGCTGACATCCCGCTCATTGTCATATGTACTGACTGGTGTGTGACAGAGCATGGATTCAAGGTTCTTAATATAGTTCTATTTCTCAGATGTTGAGTTTGTGTGGAGTAGGAGTAGGAGTAGAGAACTGTCGGTGAACATGAGGCAGCTGCCCATGTCAACCAAGCTGGCTGCAGAAACTGTGGGAAACTGTCCGTCCATAGGGTTAGGTAAATTTATATGGTCAGGGAAAAGAGGTTGCACTTAGGAATGGCTAGTAGGTAAGAGGTGTGTTGGTACCTGTGAGGCTAAGCTTAGTGTTCCACCTGACAAAAGAGCAAGGCTGTGAAGAACCTCTGGGGGACCACAAGCAAAGTGCTAAGGGAAAATTTAACAAGCAAATCATTTGCGTCTATAACCACCAACGGTAACAAGCGCTATGAGGCATGAAGAAGGGTTAGTCTTCAAGGATTGTGTGTCTTTGTAGAAGACTGTTAAAGGGTCCATTTGCATCAATAGTTACAGCTCAGAGAACTTTCTAGCTGATGTAAATGCTTCCATATAGAAAAGGTCTTTTACTGACTCATTACATAACTAGTTTTTGGCATTATCCTCTGCTTGTTACAAAGATTTACACTTTCCAAAGCCCATAACATAATCAATCATGTAATGCACATGCATCTTCATTGATAACACTGTCCTTTAACAAAAACTTGAGGGAAAGATCTTTAAATGCTATTCTAACAGCATGGAGCTCATTGTAGCAGGAGGCAAGAAGCATCACAGTTTAATCTATATTTGGAGAAAAACTCTGCAATCACCTGACTATACCATAAACTGCAAATGCACAGAAGAACAAGGGATAAACAAATGGACTTTGGCTGAATAATGCATGTAATGTAAGAAATATATACTCTAAATGGCATTATACTGTTACTGCCAAATGGCTCAGATCATAGTAAAAAAAAAAATCCTTAGATCAGTCCACCCACCCAGTTAACAAAGAATAACAAATAAACAAATAAAAATAAATAAAAAATATAAATGAATGATCGACTGAATTAACAGACAGACAGAAGAACCTTGGTTCAACTCTAATGACAGATTCAAATGGAGGCGGAGTTAACTTTTTATGAGAGAATTCAAGTTTCAGCCAGAGAAACTAGACTCCTGGGTGTTGAGGTGACAGAGAGAACTGTTGACAACTGTATTGCATGTAACAGGATGCAATGCAGTTAGAGATAGCTGAAAGGTGTACACTGAAGAAAAGCAGGCTAGGCACTGACAAAATAGGTGTAAGAAGTACTGAAAGACTTGTGAAATCAGACAGGAAATGGACCCTGCCTCCCTTATGCCAAATGAAGAACCAGGTTGATTTTATTAAGTATAACTTCCTAGTAGTATGATTCATTTTCTCTTAAACTACATATAAAGCATATGGTGAAAACAGATAGCTACAAGAGTTACTTCCCTAACATCTTCCAGGCTGTGAGTTTCAGAAACTTGAGGATGTGATGCACAGTTGCCATTCTACTGAGTGAGAAGTCTGGAGTGTAGAGGAAGAAAGAATGTTTTTTCTGCAGTGATCCGAGTCAGGTGGATGAAATGGAATTGACTTGCAGAATTTAATTCACAGGGATACATCCTGCCCTTTAACTTCCTGTCTTCAGAATAACTTTGGGCTGAGAAACATTACATGGGAGACTTTTGCTAGACCACTTGTATAACTTTCTGATGTAGATGCTAGTGATCTGGTGCTTCACTTTGGACACAAAGATTTTTATAACTGGACAGCCCACCTTTCTTTACAATGTTTAGAAAGGTACATCTGTTCAACACCCTCATATAATGAGTTTACTACGGTGTTCAGCTGGTTTGGTCTGTAAACTACATGGAGCTCTGCCTTGATATTTGTTGTTAGCTTCCAAATAATCATGTCGCTCTCTTTTCAGTGCCTGCTTTCAGCTTTTAATGGGTTGCCAATAGCATATTTGATAGCAATCATTTCTTTCAGGTAGATGTTTTTTGTTTTCTACTCCAATGATCATGAGACTTGAACCTGAAACAGTTGAATGCGGGTCCCTATAGTTATAATCTGATGCACCTGTTGTCAGTCTCAGTCTAGGCTTAGGTCCAGGGAAAGAAATGAGAACTCGGGGTCTAGAAACATTTGGTGGTCCCAGGAGTGGAGAACCCTGAAGAATACATGGATTAATGGGAGGGTATGGTTCAAAGACTCAGTGTGATAATTCGACAGGAGCTTCAGGTACCATGCATTTTAATCATGTAAAGTCTGTCATTTGGTATCACAATCAGGGATGGTATATAGTCAAGTATTTTTGGGTGATTCCTGTAATAAAAAAGGCTCTGCCTTGAACTGCAAAAAATGGAGTCCTACATGAGACACACCTTATACTATCTATGTGTGACGGTGCAGGCCATGCCAGCCCTGAAGAATCACTTTTCCTGTGAAGAAACTAAGCTGGACTTAACATACATTAACTGACATCTCCAAATGGATCTCTGAAGACTGACAGATGCTGATCAGGCAATATTAAAAAAGAAAAAAGGATAAAGTCACACTTCCTGCAGTCTTAAGCTTGCAAACATCAGAGCCAGGCACCTGATAAATAAGCTGAGCACAGAAGAATGGCCACATGATAAGGAAACAAACTGGTAATGAGAAACTACCTTCCTGGATATGAGAAACTGAAAGTGCACTTTATGGATGAGGATGTTAAAAAAGGTGGCCTTGTTGATCAAATTAAAGAGGAAGACATCTTCTAACATGAGACAGAGCAATACTGGAGTATTAGTATCATGACCTTTTTTAATGACACAAATTGGTTTAAATATGAAAGCTCTACTAATATCTCCTCACTGATCCTCCTTTGTTTTTTGGTACTAGAATTAACCCAGAGAACTACTCTTTGCCATTACCTGGCATGGAAGACTATGGATAGCTCAGCAAATATAAGCAATGCATGCTACCCTTGGTCTCATAGAGCTGGTAGGATACCTCTGAAATGGGTGGAGGAATAAGAAAAGTCTTCTTTAATTAGTGGATCTTGTCTTACTTGCTTAGTCACGTCACCTGTCCAAAGTCAAGAGGGACAATCTCTGCCTGAAAAACAGAGGCTAACCCTCAAAGGAGTTATGGGGGTGGATATTCTCTTCCTGGTACTCACTGCACATGGTATCTAAAATGCCTGCTGAAGCACAGATCTCAACTTATACCAAAGATCTTGTGGTTCGTGAGAAACAGCGTTTTCTTTCCTTTAGCACATCTGGTATTTTTTCTGAAACTATGTTTTCTACAAAGTTTCTGCATGGTTTGCTGCCTTCAACTGCACCAAGCCCTTGAAGAATAATTCCTTGAATATATGAGAATGGGCAAGAAAAAAATAATGCACTGGCTTGTCCTTTTCTTTAAGCTTTCTAAATATTTTCTGTTAGTGCATATCAAGGAGGTTGTTCTTATCTATTGTGTCAATGGGGAAGTGCCTCTTTATGTCACCTGGAAAGGGCTGGATACAAAACCAAGTGTGTCATCTTAGCACAGGTCCCCCATATCAGCTGTCCTTGAGCAGACATCTACTGTGCCATGTGTGATATGACTGCAGCCTGAGTCAGCTTCTTCATCTTGTCCTTAACGCAGACAAAAAATAAGTTATGTTCTTACCATAACATTCCGTCTGTGTCATCTATTTTCATTCTTCCTCCACCTGTGGGTTTCAGATCCAACTCGGTCGCTTTCCAAGCTGAAGATCTGAAGCTTGAGCTCCTCCCCTCTCTCCAATAATGCCTCATTCCCCCAAATTACCTCAGGTTGAGTTTGCCTCTAATATATGCATATGATATCCAATATATCCATATCTGTAAAGTATGATAAGCTCACTAAGCAGAAAAAAACAGAAATGGAGAGAGAAAAGTCTTTCAGGAGCTCAAAAAAGGAGCTGAGGTTCCTCTGAGAATCTCAGCCAGGTCTTAAAGGAATTGGAGAGGGGGAAGGAGGGTGGAAAAGTGGAGGAAGAATGAAAATAGACAACACAGATGGGACGTTATGGCAAGAACACAACTCCTTTGTGTCAATTTTCCTTCATTCCTCCACCTGAGGGATAGAGTCCCCAGCTACAATAACCTAGGGTGGTCCTCATGGAAGGATATTCCAGAGCACTGCAGAACCAAAAGCAGTCCTATTTCTGGAAGTAATGTCTAATTTATAATCTGTAACAAATGTATGGGAACTTGACCAGAAGGCAGCGGCACCAATTTCATCAACTGACATTCTAGAACAAAAGGCTTGAGAACTGGCCATGGATCTCGTAAAATGGACTTTGATAGGTTCAGGCAAAGGAATACCTTTCAAAGAATAAATTAAGGAAATGCAATCTCTTAACCATTTGGCCAGGGTTGGTTTGATGACTGCTGCCCCTTTTTTAACATCTGAAAAAGATACGAACAGTTGGTTAGATTTCCTGAAGGTTTCGGTCCTGTCCAGATAAAAACGCAACTACCAACTAACAAAATCATCATAGGTTCATAGGTAGGTACTAGGCTATTGGCCCTAGGGCCTATATAAGCCTAGCCAAATGGTACCCTGGCTTTTGCCACCCAAGAAAATTATTTTCCTGTGCCCCTGTCAAGCAGAGCCACAGAAGTGATCCCCAGGGTGAATTTCCTATCTCCCATCCAATCATCAAGATTTTTCTTTAAGAGTGCTAATGAGGAGGTTTGTTTGATATAGAAAGGTAGTTTGTTCCAGAGTATGGGAAGTCTCTGAGTCAGGAATCTATCCCTCCAGCATGTTCCGTTTATTGTGGTGACAAGGTTTAGGTCCCTAGAGCGTGTAGCTCGGAGGGATTGAGATTTCTTTACATGGAGCATGTCCAACAGCTCTGGGTTTGACATAGCTTTGTATGTTAGGCAGAGAGCACTCGTGAGTAGGCGATATGCGACAGAGTAAAGCTGGAGTTTTTTGAGACTATCTGCGTAGGGCATCTGTTTGAGGCCAGTAATCCTCTTTGTGAGGTATTTCTGTGGCCTTTCCAGTTGTTGTAGATGTCTTGTGAGGTACATACCAAAAGGGGCGTTGTACTCTATAATGGGTCTAATGAGTGATGAGTAGAGGGGAACAATGACCTCTTTTTTCCTGGATGAGAAACCTTTTGTGATGAGGTGTGCCACATAGAAGGATTTCCTGACTACTGTGGCGATGTGATTATCAAAGAAGAGACTACTGTCCACCTTTGTCCCAAGGTCTCTTATCACACTTTCGGTGTTAAGTAGACTACCACCTATGTGGTAGTTCAGGGGTACAGAGTTTTTACCAAAAGGGATGAAAATGCACTTTTTGGCATTGAGCTTGAGGCCATGGCTTTGACAACAGGCATCTGTCTCAGTGAGGCCCTTTTGTAGGATATCCACATTGTTAGGAGATTTGATTATGGCTCCTAGTTTGCAGTCATCTGCAGTCTGAGATGAGCTACAGATGCTGCCATACACTTGGTCAAACATCCTGTGGGCTGCGGTGAGACCAAATGGCAGCACCCGGAACTGATGATGACTGGCCTTCACCCTAAAATGAATACACCATCTGGTGAGCCTGTTCATCTTGATATGATAGTAAGCGTGCTTCAAGTCTATTGAACACATCCAGTCATCCATTTTCAGGAAGGGTTGGATGGACTGGACTGTGATCATCTTGAACTTTGAGTTCTTCACCTTCTTGTTCAGAGATGTCAGGTCCAAAATTGGCCTTAGATCCCCTACCTGTTTTGGTATTAAAAGGAACCTTGATTAAATGCCCAATCTGACTTGACTGGGAGGGACCTCCTGGATGACTCTTTTTTGAAACAGCTTTGTAATTTTTACCACTGCTGCCTTCCTTTGATTGGGTGGTATGTCTGGGAAGTGATTATTTGGTTTGGGAAGAGTTAAAAAGGGAATAGGGTATTCTCTGCATATGATCCTTTGCACCCATCAATTGTTTGTGATGGCTATCTAGTATTCTGGGTGTAAGGATAAGCACCCCCCCAACTACCTCCAGAGAAGGGCAGCTGGGCAACCCTTCAGGGGCACTGAAAGGGTCTGTCCGAGAAGGAATCTCAAGACCCTTGATTTTGTGGAGCCCCTCTGCCTCATGGGCGACATCCAGTACTATAACTGTTTCTCCCCTCTTGAGGAAAAGTCTCCCTCAGCTTCCTGAAAAGGACCTTGAGACCTCCTGAAGCACAGTTTTTGCCACCACACTGATTCCTGGAGAAGGATCTTTGCGGTGTAGAAAAACGGATTCCAATGGCAGCCAAGGTCTTTCCATCCTTCTCACTCCGGGAGAGTGTGTCATGAACTGTGGAGCCAAACAATGATGAACTACCAAAAGGTGCACTGACAAATGATGCCTTGAAAGGTTTCGCAAAGTCACACAACTGCATCCAGGCATGACGCCTAATGGCAATTCCTGAACCAGCTACCCTTTAGGTGCCTTCCGTCGTGTGGGAAATCAACCTCATGGATGAGCTGGATACTGATTGAAGAGTGGCCATTTTGGAGGAGAAAACTTTGCGCTCCTCATCACGTACAGGCTCTGGGACCAAGCTAGAAAGTTACTTGATCAAGTCCCTTTGTAGCCTTGTAAAGTGAGAGCAATAGTTTAATGCTCACAAGGTAAAAGTGAACAAAACATAAACTCTCTTACCAAACCTGTCTAAAGCCCTAGACTCCCTGTTAGGGGGAGGGTGAGAAGAGCTCTCCTGAGCTAGCTACTTTCAAGCACAAGCTGTCCCAACAGCAGCTGAGAGATCTCAGACACAGACTCCATGGAGGTAGAGACTGGGACTGGATCCAATGGAGGGAGAACCAGGGGTCTCCTAGGATGGGACAAAACCCTCTCCACCACTTCAAAAGCAGAAGGACTACGATGACCCAAGAGCCATCACTCTGCAGCCAAAGCTGTCGGAACAGACTTCTATGAAGGCCCTGTAATCCTCCTCTCCTAGGGGGAGTTGGAGCCAAGCTATCAAATGTGAGGGCTCTGAAGGGAAGCAACAGCTCCAAAAACTTTGGAGTCAAAGCAAATGCCCCAGATCCGAAGTCCCAGCTTTGGTCCGAGATGCACTAGGACCCAAAGCTGTCAAAGCTGTGCATGTCAGGGAGCAGGTTGGACTGAAAGTAATAACCACTACTGGATCCCACATCTCAGTTATCAAGGCCACTGGCTCTGACAACTCAGAAGCAGGAGGACAAACTGGAGAAGGAGCCATAGGGCAGAATAGAGAATGTCTGCTCATGGATTAGGAAGGGGACGGTGCTGGCAAAATCTCCATATGGATCTCTGCCTTCAGAAATTTCCCCATCAGTCTATCCACCTCATCCTCAGATAAACTCCAGGATGATATGACAGAGGAGGACACTGAAGGAGGCCTGGACACTCTTTTGAGGGAGGTCTTCGAGCCAGGAGACTTCCGCACTGAGACACCTGCTCCGATGCAGCCATGGGAGCTGGGGTAACTGAAGGGAAGGTACTCAAGGCAGTCAGATCTGAAGACCTAAGATCCAATACTTTTGGTACCTTTTTTGGAAGCACAGAAGAAGACCTTTCAGGGGAGTGTATTCTCTGGTCCCTGGCCTCCTTGTGCTTTTTAATCGTGGTTGTGCCCCAAAGTAGATGGAAAAGCAGCAGCAGAAGGAAGTAACCCCTTGAGCACCAGCTTGTTCCCGCGGTCTGCCAATTCCTGTAGATTAAACCTCTCACACATGGGGCAGGAACTGTCTAAGTAAGCTGGGCCCAAACAGTAGACTCACTCCCTGTGGGCATCAGATAATGGGATCTTGCTCCCACAGGAAGTGCACTTTTTGAAAACCAAAGGTTGGTCAGCTTTTTCAACCATGACAAACCCACACACAGTCAAAGACAAGGATCTAGGAAAGGGGCAGCAAAACTGAGGAGAAAACTAGATCCCCATCCCATGTGGGGGAAAAAGCTATTACTACTTTTTAACTCTTTTATTCTTTTTTTTTGTTTAAATTTTAATGCAGGAAACTTGAGAGGGAGAGAGAAAACCAAAGAGGATATAAATCTTACGACCAAAACCCTATTCACTAAACACCTGAAAGGAGCTCAGCAACGCAACCTCGATGCTTTTCGTACAAGTGGCAAACAACATCTGAGGTAATTTGGGCAAATGAGGCATTATTGGATAGATGGAAGGAGCTTGAGCTTCGGATCTTCAGCTTGGAAAGCATCTGAGTCAGATCTGAGATCGGATCCAGAATCCACAGGTAGAGGAATGAAAATTGACAACATCAGATCTAATGCTCTGAGCCAGTTTGTTAATCAGTTTAAGTATATCCTCATGGGTCTACACTAGAATGTTCTCAGCCAATCAGTTAATCAGTCTAAGTATTTCCTTTGTGCGCTGAATAATTAATAGCCCTTATGTCTACAGTTGCAGATGTATAGACCCTCTTGACAAATATAGTTAAAATATATTCACGCTATCTTTTGGTAGAGTGTTAAGGTCTTTCACGGTCTTAAACCATCTAGATCATTTCAAAGATATAACAGTGGGGTGCAGATGGCTTCATTAAGCGTTGGTGTTTTTTCTTTATACAATAAAATCTACGAGTTTTTTGAGAGGATGAGGCTGGATATCAGATTCTAAAGTAGCTCTGTGGAACATGTCCTCAAAGGATTAAAAGACACAGGTACAGCTGAAGTTATAGGCTGTTCAATTTCTTCTTTATAGGTGAAAAATATTCAGCACTCCCCATTTAAAATCCTGCCTCAAGAGGCTGTGTGTCCCTAGACAATCTTCATTATTTGTACTGAATAAGAGAAGACTCTACTTGATCCACTAAAGAAGTACAGCCCTCAGAGTGGGAACATGATTCACTTGCACTCTTCCAGAATTATTTCACTGAAAGAAAAAATCATTGGCAGAAAAAATGTAATATTTAAATCCAGAAAATTGATTTATTCTTCAATGTCAGTAAATTAGCTGAGAAACTTGAACAAGGTCAATGTGGTGAAACTGGTGAATGTTCTAATAAAACAGCTAGAGATTCTTTGGGTAGTATCACAGTTAGCAAAGATGGAAGAAATATAAATAAAAGAATTTCAAAGGCTTAATGGCATGGACTCAGAAATGCAATTACTGAAAGACACTACAAAGAATGTCTACCCTAAGCAAAAAATCGACAGACTGGAAATAAATTCAGACTTATTTTTCATTCAAAGAAAAAAATAAGTTGTAGTCAAGACTTAATGTTCAAAGCTGAAGACACAACAGTTCCTAATCAGCTCTGAAGACCAAGGTATGAAACTGTATGAGAAGATCCATGAAGCACAATGGGTAACAGACAGCAAAACATTATACATTGGCCAGGGCAATCACTTCAAACAGACCAAGTACTGCAGAGTTGTACCATGTGCAATATAAACTGAAACAGGTTCAGAGGTAGAGCAGGTACCAAGTTATTCCAATTCAAAGAAGTCTGTATTTCATATATGGGAATTATTTTTTTTCATAACTTTCCATACATTAAATGACAGATCCAAGAAGTACAAGCTTGATTAGTGCTTTAAAGACTAAATTCTTCAGATACATGTACTAGGTGTTCTTATATCTGACAATGGTCTGCAATTCACACATCAGGACTTTAAAAGACCTGTTTGTGAGTGGGAATTCAGATACAACATTCCAGAGAAGTGAAGAGAACTACCCAACCAGGGAAGCATCTCATGAGAGAGACAGATGCAGTGAAAGCTATAAGAATAGTTATCCTGCAGTTATGTGAACTAGGACTATTCCATTACAGGGACCAGTCTTTCTCAAGCTCGCATGATTAGGAACAGAATGACAAAAAATAAAAAGACTGAATATATACCACAAGAGGAGTGGTTTCTGGCTCTGAAATTGTAATTTATTGGCCATTTGGACAGTTTTTCTATCTCTTTCAACTTTCTGGTTTAAAAGCCCGTGTTTGCACGCTGCAAAGCTGGGGGAAACTATTACCGGTGCCAGAAAGTCTGCTCTTCAATTTTTCCCTTAGATCTTGCTAGTTCTCTTTTATCTTGCACTTTAATTAGCTTATTCGTCTAGCACTTCATCAGGCTTTTTGTAGCAATTATTGTAGCACACAAGTGCTATCAGCACTATACATTCTATAAGGAAACAGCTCCAGTACTTAATGATGACCATCCCTCCTGGCATGTCTAAAGGTCAGTTCCCTGTGCTTTCTCTTATTAACCTGGTGAACATGGGCATTCTGAGGCAGTGTAGCAACTGCTTCATGTACACAGACAACCTTCTTCTCTTACCTCCCAACACTCAGACTTGGGAGAGATGCATTTATATCTCCAAATTGGAAGCCATACACTATCCAGCCAAGACCAGAATAGCTGGTCAAGAGGAGAAGGTCAACACCTGCACCACACCACATGGAACACATAGCCCTCCAGAACACCCGCCATCACAGCCCTCACATAAAAACACAAACTATACACCCACCTTTGCGAAGGCTCTCAATAGAAATCTACCCAAACAGCAGAGACCTCCAAGGCAGAAACGCACTCAACCACCACAGCACAGCACAAACCACAAGACACATAGCTCCCCTAAACAGTGTGCCCCTCAACTTAAGCCCCTAAGGCAAAACAACTTGCCCAATACAATAATCATAGGTGACTCAATAGTGAAGTACATTGATGTCCCACTCACTTGGATGAATAAGGAGAAGTTAACAGTCAGCTATCTATCAGGTGCCAGAATCCAACACATAACACATGCACTCAGGTCACTCCACAACAAGTACAAGTTTGACACAGTCACTGACACACCTCCCTGGACTACATAAAAGAGACATGGTGGAGCTCTCGGATTATGGGGCCCAAGCAGGAATGACCCTAGCCCTGAACAGCATCCTACCGTTGCCCAGAATGACTGACTTCAACAAATGGCTATGTTTCTGGTGTCATTCTAAGGGGATCCAGTATCTGTCTGCTTGGGATAACATGACTGATAGACCTTGATGCTTTGCCAGAGATGGCCTGCATCTGTCACCCCTGGGTTTCCAGGTAGTGGCTAAGGCTCTTGCCACCCCTATAGTGCATTTTTAGGCAGTGTTCCAAAGACCAAATTACCACCATAACAGCTATAAATAAATGCAATCTGAGGGTCATGGTGCTCAATGTTAGAAGTCTAAATCTCAAGATGCACTCGCAAGAAGCACTCCTCAAAATGGAGAACATCGACATTTGTGCTGTCATGGAGACCTGGTTTAAAGCAACAGAAAGCACTCCTGTGCTACCAGGCTATAACTCATTCCACACCTTTCGGCCCCAGAACATGAACCGAAGCTCCAAAGGCGGTGGTGTCTCCATATTCATAAAGGATATGCACTCCTCCAGACTAGTAGCCCAGCATAACACATCTGAGATACTCCAGGTACAACTAACATTAGGTAAGATGGCAATTCAGGTCGTAGCCTGCTACAGGTCCCCAACCATGTCCCAAGACTCTCACTCCACATTCCTAAGCTCACTGGAAACTATTAAGATCCAACCCAACACTGTCATACTAGGTGACTTTAACTACCCCTCCATCAACTGGGAAAGCTACTCATGCACCAATGCACTGGCCCAACGCTTCCTGGAATTCATCAATTCCAATGCGCTGGACCAGCTCATTCTTACACCCACTAGAGGAAACAACATTCTTGACCTTGTTATTACTAACATGGGCAACCTTTGCTCTACACCAATAGTCAATTCCTCCCTGGTTAGATCTGACCACAAACTAATCACCATGGAAATCCACATCTCACCCCCCCCACAAAGACATCCACCAAGAAAAACTTCTCTAAAGCTGACTTTGGAATCCTAAAACAGAGGTGGTTAACTTCACGGCACCCATGCTAATGAAAAATAGATGCATGACTGCCAAATCACACACCAATGCACTGTACGGACATGTACATAAATGCATGAAACTAGCCATATCCAACAGAACCAATGCACTCTCCTCCAAAAAAAGGAAGCCAATCTGCTGGTACCCTGCCATTAATAAACTCTACAACAGAAGAAAGAAACTGTTGCAGAAAAAGGTGAAGTACCAAGACCGGAAAAATTCCCTTATTAGCTTCAACAAAAAGTTGAGATCCCTCATCAAAACCTCCAAAGCCAGCTATGAAGGCAGGATTGAGATAGACACTAAAAACAACCACAAAGCCTTCTATAGTTATATCAAGAATCTCCACAGCAATACCCAGATTTGCTCTGAGTTACTGCACAATGGTACCTCCTTTACTGAGCCAACAGATATTGCCAACATACTGGCCAACAGATTCATTGCCAACTTTACCTCCCCAAAGGACCAATCTCAATACCAAAAGAATGCCAGGCACCCAGCATTACTGCAGCACAGGTTAAAGCTGCACCGTCCAAGGCCAAGAATACAGCTTCCATGGGACCTGACAATACCCCTGGCTGTGTTCTACATGAATTACAAAGTGAACTGGCACCACATCTGTGTGCCCTGTTCACTCACAGCCTCACCTCAGGCTTTGCCCTACCGAATGGCGCACTGCTACAGTCATCCCTCTCCATAAAGGATGAGCGACTACAGACCCTGGAAATTATCACCCCTTCAGCCTAACGAGTCTGATATGTAAGGCTATGGAGTGCATCATCATGGACCTAATTAACAAGGATATAGGGAAACTCCAAACTCTAGATCACACGCAATTTAATTTTGTGAAAGGTAGATCATGCCTGCTCAGCCTGGTTGACTTCATTGAGTCAGTCACCAGAGCTGTGGATGAAGGTAAGGCAGTCCATACAGCCTACCTCGATCTGGCCAATGAATTTTGAGACCATTCTTCACTCAGGAATTATTGAAAAACTCACCAAACTAGGCATCAACGTCTATATCATTAAGTGGGGTGCAATTTGGCTCACACATAGAACCCACAGTGTGAAAGTAGCAGACTCAAAGTCAAATTGCCGACCAGTCATGAGTGGAGTCCCACAGGGATCAGTCCTGGATCCTCTCTTGTTTGAAATCGACTTCTCAGAAATCCAGGACAACACGGAGGGAGTCTGGCTGACCAAGGTCGCCGATGACTGCAAGCTGGAAGCCATTATTAACTCCCCAAGTGATGCAGACATCCTACAGAAAGGCCTCACTGAGACCAATGACTGGTGTCGAAATCATGGCCTTAAGATTAATGCCAAAAAAATGTGTCATCATCCCCTTTGTAAAACGCAGTTCCCGCTAATTACCATATCGATGGGAGCCCGATGAACACAGATGGCATTATAAGAGATCAGGGGACACAGGTTGACAGCAACCTCTCCTTCGACCACCACATTTTCACTGTGGTCAGAAAGTCCTTCTATGTGGCACATCTCATTACCAAGGGTTTTGCATCCAGAAAAAAAGAGGTCATAATTTCTCTCTCTTCCCTCATTAGACCAATCATAGAGTATAATGCCCCATTTGGCATGTACCTCACAAGACATCTGCAACAGCTGGAGAGACCACAAAAGTACCTCATGAAGAGGATCCTAGGCCTTAAACACGTCTTACATGGACAGACTCAAAAAAACTCCAGCTATTCTCTGTCTCATATCGTCTACTAAGAGGCGATCTCTGCTTGACTTACAAAGTCATGTCTGACCCAGCTCTGTTAGAAATGCTGCATCTAAAGAAATCCCAATCCCTCCGTACCACACACTCCAGAGACCTCAACCTCATTACCACAATCAACAGAACATGCTGGAAGGACAGCTTCATAACCCAGAGACTGCCCATGCTATAGAATAGACTTCCCATACATGTCGAGCAGAACACCTCACTGGCCCTCTTCAAAGGATATCTTGATGAGTGGCTGGGAAATAGAAAGTTCACCCCAGGGAATCACTCTAGTGGCTCTGATTGACAGAGGCACTGGGCAGCACAATGCCAGGGCACATCTATGGGCTACGCTTGTAAAGGCTCCAGGGCCATTAGCCTAGTACATATCTATTAACCTATGAATATTAAAAGAGAAGAGAAGGAGGAGGTGTAGTGCAAAATAATGTCTTGTTGATAATATACTTATATTAAAACAAATCAAACTTTCCTGTTAACTCAGCTTAATCAGCCCACACAAGAAAGCACGGTCTCAGCAAGTGGAAGGGAAGGAAAAGTGTTACTAAGACGATTAAGGAAAATATAACATATTTTAATAAAGTAAAGTGAAAATCAGATCACAAAATACAAAGGTCATGAACAACAAGGAAAGAGTACAATAACATAACTGAAAGATTCTACTTTGAACCATGCTGGAGAAAGATACCCAGGGGAGGTACACAATGCTATTAAAAGGTAGACAGCACAGATTTATTTAGGGATAGTCTGACTGGTCAAGAAACACTCCTTTTTCAGTTGAGGGCCAGAGAAAAAAGCTCCAACTAATGAGAATAAATTACATATAGTAATGCTCTAATACAAAGAGTTCTAAGAAAAACATTACAGTAGAAATTGAGAATACACAAAAATAGTCTACTGAAACACTACATTAAGAATAGAAGTAACAGAGTAATGGTCTGATACGCAGAATTCTAAGGAAACATTATATTAATATAAAGATCTCTGAGAGCAGTATTCAGTTTATCCAACAACAACAAGACATTATTTAAACATCTGCATTATTATGGAAAAGATTCTTTGTCATATATCAGCCTATTATAAGAGGACAATCTCATAACAGACCCAAACAGTTTGGATGATTTATTTGCTGCTAAATTGGATGTCATGAAAAGCATAAAACATAACAGCCCATAGGGATATCGATTTGTTAGATAAATGGGGTCTGTGTTTAATCATCAAACAGCACGTTCATCGAACAGCTGTTCATTGAACTCTAATCATCAAATCTTCCTTTAATCAAAAGGCCAAATCATCATAAAACTTTACACTGAACAATGATAGTTGGCCAACATCAAGGAAGAGGAATGGAGCACTTGCTTATCGGGAACTTAGGTATAACGAAACCTGCCCTTTACCCACTGTAGTGCGATCTCAGAGCTGGTATATATAATTCGCAGGGGGTTGTATGGGGTACAGACCCCCACATAAGCAGTGTCCAGTGTTTTCCTCAATCCTCCTCTTGTGGGAGGCTGCAACCTCTCATCCCCTGCTAATTATATATACCAACTCCAAGATTGCACTAAAGGCAGGAAAGGGCAGGTTTCCTTATAGATAAGTTACCAGTAAGTAAGTGCTCCATTCCGCTTCCTTGATGTTGGCCAACTATCATTGTTCGATGTAAAGTTTTACAATGATTTGGTCTTTCCATTAAAGGAAGGTTTGATGTTTAGTGTTTGATGAACAGCTGTTCAATGAATGTGCTTGATGACCAAACGCAGACCAGATACATTTTCAACTAGAACTGCCGAACTAGACACAAAGTATTAGGTTCCATTAAAGTAAATTTAGCAGAAGGCCCTGATGACTTGAATACATTCTTTCTGAATGAGATTTCAGAAAATTTGGACTCTTGGATTTATTTCAACAATCTGTAGAAGTTGGTTTTGTGCCAACTACTTGGAAAGAAGAAATTCTTACTTATCTATATTCCAAAGGGCAAGTCTCACTTGACATTTGACAACTTCAGTCCAATTAGTCTGGTCTCCAATCTATGAAAATGTTTGGAGCAAGGGGAATGTCACCCATACCTCTCAACTTCTTTGAGCAAGAAATAAGGACAAAGCCTACAGTAACAGGGGAAAGCCCAAACATAGGGACAGATTTAAATACTGCTCTTCTAAACTTAAAAAGCTGCTAGAATAACAGGATTTGTGGCAGCATGCATTTTCTGAAGGATATGAAGTCTGAAACACAAATGTATGTCATTATTAAGTGACTTCAGTCCTCAGTGATTTGCTGGAAAAAAACACAAATTTTATGAGGGAACAGACCAAAATTCTGAGGCAAAAATCTGGACAGATGAGAGGTAAAGATGTGACCTTATCCAGGGTAATAAAAACCTTGATGTTGATGCATCATGTCAGCATTGTTTTTTTTTTTGCTGAGTGCTCATTTTTAACTTACTTGCTAAGCTTTCATGAAAATACTGACAGCTCTTTAGACATCGTTCTTGCGGTTGATGTTATTTACCTGGATTTTGCAAAGGTGTTTACCTTGGTTATCATAATATCAGTACCAGGAATAGTAACTCGTTGTTAAGCTCTATGAGGCTAAAACATCAGTTAAGAGCTCTCATTTTCATCACAGAGCTGGGAGACTATGGAACTCTCTATCAACATATACAAGATGTGCTGCGAGTTTAGTGTTTTTGAAGCATTCTGTGGATAACTGATACAAGGATTAAGTTTATGCACCCGGGCTATCTATTGGCAACCTTTTAAGTGGCCCACCTGAGGAATGAGTTTGGATTTGATAACAATGAACATTATATAGTGTAGCCTGGTCTTACATATGGAAGAGAAGGAGGACTATGACGAAATAGTGGGAAAATGGGGAGACATGAGAAGGAAAAGTGGGGATTTAGGGAAACAAGAAAAAAAAATAAAGAAATGGAGGTAAGATATAAAGAATGTAGTATTTATGATTCTGTTTGTTGCTAAAATCATCAAAAATTGACAAAAGGCCTACATGAAGAACAATGAAAAGTGAAACAAGCCACATAGTGGAAGGTGCAAAGGACAAGAGGGAAAATTAGAGGGTTACGTGAAATTACAGAGAAATCTATGTTATTTGGGAAGTACAAGAAATATCAAAATAAGTAACAGTTTTGTGAATGTGCTAGTGACCATATATAGAGAAAATAGGAGAAAATAGGAAGGAAGAGCTAAGGTAATGCTATATAACAAAAAAATGAATGAAGAAATCATCATAAAAGTGCTAAAAAATAATATTCATTAAAATATTCTTAGAAAATACAAGGGCAAAACAATCAGAATTTACTGTTACATAAACATAGTATTTAAGCATAAACTACCTTACTACAACAGCAGCATAAGACACACTGGGGTCTTCTTGACCCTTATAATTACATCTGGAATCACAAAACATGAGAGGTTATATTTATATTATTTCACAAAAAGGTGGTATTCTAAGAATTTGAACTTTGAAGGGCACCTCTGTATTAATCTTTATGCTGCATTTTCTGATTTCCTTCATTCAGTTTTTTTTTCTCCTTGCTTTTTTGAAAAAAATCTGAAAACACTAATATTTTCACTCATGCTGACATAAATAATTTTAATTGCATTATTTATGCTATGAGAAGACTTAAGTACTAATGCTCATATTTATAACTAAAAATGAGTACAAAAATTAAGTCTCTATAACAGCAAGCATGCCTGCAGCTTATCCTTCTTATACAAATCATCAGCATTTAGGCTGGAGCTTTTCTTCGTAGGATTCCTCTATAAAAAGACTCCAGTCAGAAGGGCATTTAAATCCAATTCTAGCATACACCTGAGCAATCACCAACTCAAGTGAGATGGAACTCAATTAAAGATCACATCCAAATTATGACCAATTTATAAAACAATCATATACACACACCTGCATGACTATCTGACAAACTACTGAGAAAACTTATTCATTGGCAGCCAATGTGCCAGAAAGCAAACATCTACTCAAAAGCCACTGAATTCCCAAATATAAGTGATACTGTAGCACCCCCTGCACACTTGTGACTTTATATATACTAACTCTGAATCAGAAACAATACAATAAGGGGAAAGTATCCTAACTGCACTGTTCTGCAAATGCTTACAATGGCGCCCACTTCAAAAATAACCTCAAGCACTCCCCTAACACAACAAAGACATCATCTCCTAACATGCGTTAAACTCCCAAATGATATAAGAGTACAGCTATAGTGACATTACAGTAAAATACACTCCATGAAATGGTAACTCCTCAGAATGTAACAGTTACTCCTGCAAAGCTGACAAATGACAGGTAACCCATATACATCACAGATGGCTACCACTTGTCACCAAATGTAAGGATGAGGCTGGCACTGGAAGGGTCTGATTTCCACCAATGCCAAGGAGCGCACTGCCTGGGTATGTGAGGTACAGAGTATTTGAATCTGCTCCACTGCCTCAAAACAGGTCTGATGGCAACCACTAAGAAGGTCTTTTCAGTTGTACTAATGATGTCCAACAAATTAAAGGAAAAGCAAAATGCACATAAATCAAATTCAATAAACAATTCTTCAAATTCTACATGGCCACTTATGTCCAGGACAAGTTCCACACACAGACAAGGACTACAGAATGAACCCTTACAGAACTGAGTCATTTGCCTAGCAACCCAGGACCCTGTCTCACCATTCACACTGATGACCACAGTGCCTTCCAGTGCACTCTTCCCTTACAATTTTCAAATAAATTATTTATACATATACATGCACACACAATTTCCAGGGAAGGCTATTAGAATTCCTCACAACTTAATTCCTTGCGTGGTAGTACTGCTGCCATTCTAGAAACCTAGATATGTCCAGCAATCCCAACATACCATTTAGCTGCCATGCTTGATTTAGGCAAATGTAAATTATAACAATGTTATTAAGTATTTTGCTTAAGCAATCTGTTTATTTAGAGTCACATATGCAAACTACCACACCTAAACAGGTAAATAATAATATAAAATCAATAATACCAGCAACATCTTACAAGTGAATAAATAATATTTTAAGTAAACAAAAATAAGCTATTTCATTGTTGATACATATTAAATATGCAGAGGTCATGGGAATGCACACAGAATATAAAAACAGTTTTACAGAGAAAATATTTAAGTAAATCTTATTAGTCTACATAAATATGGCAGATATCTTTTACTAGAGAAATAGTGGACTTAACTATTTTTAGTTATTAAAATTATGTAAGGCAGAAATGTGAACAGCAAACTTCGTAAACATATCCTTAAGATCTTCCAAGCAAAAATGACTCGCTCTGCTTTAAAAATATACATAAAAGTTTAGCTCATCATTTCTATTTCATATTTTATGCTATACTTGCAGTGTGTGTGTGTGTGTGTGTGTGTGTGTGTGTGTGTGTGTGTGTGTGTATGTGTACAAACACATACACCATACAACAAAGGATGCCCCTAAGCAGTGTGCATGGAAAAGAAATACAGTAATCATTAACACAAAAACTCCAACAAATATAGAGAAATAACACCCTCTCTACTCAAGGCACACCAGTAGAGTTAAACAGTGGTCTATGCTGGTGTGCCTTGAATTTTCATATACTTGATACTGGAGTGTGTGAGTGTCTCTCTCTCTCTCTCTCTCTATAAATACATACACATATAGATATATATATATATATATATATATATATATATATATATACACACACACACACACACACACACACACACACACACACACACACACACACACACACACACATATATATATATATATATATATATATATATACTATATAAATAAATATATAGATATATATATATATATATATATATATATATATATATATATATATATATATATAAACAATTGAGTTCAATGTGTTTTATCATACATTTGTTACAATGAGCTTTTCACTAGAAAGATTGTTTTGTAAAACTGCTGGTTCATTTTGCATGATGCTGGCATTTGTTTTGCGGGATCACTACACAGTGAGGAGTGGGATTTTACCCTTTCCCCATTGTTTTACAAACTCAGAGTGGTATACATAATTAGTATGGGGGCTTGCTGTTGTTTTTTTTTCTCTTGCTTGACTGTATTTCATCCCTTAACTCTGTGCTTACTCCAGTTAACTTTCAAAAACATGCTGACTTCAAGAAGCATCAAAATCCAGCCAGTATACATTGCAATCCAAGTCTCTTTTATGACTCAAATGCCAAAACTCCGCATTCAACACCTCAGGCACCTTGTTCACTGTACTGCCTAGCTTTCTGGTGCTGTAAGAGATAACCTTCCACTGATGTCTTCTCCCACCAATCCCCTTAACATTCTTTCCTACTACATGTAATATTCACTCCACCCTTGCAAACGACTTTTTCCTTTTTCATCTTTCATTTTGAATGCATCAACATTTTATTACAACACTTCCCTCTTTGTACAACTATTTACTTCCAATCTTCTAGCACATAACTCCCACATCATCCAAATGCCTCCTTCTCATCCTGCTTTCATCCCATGTAGCTGATCTCCATAACACCTGATGAGTCAGTAAAAGAAAGCGCTTTTTCTAGCTGTCCTTGCCAGTGTACAAATGTGGCACTAGCAGCAAATTAGAAAAAAGAATGGAACTGAGAGTTCTGCCTCAGATGCCCACAATACCACTGCACTCTATGCACCACTTCAAAAGATTTTTCACCAAGCCAAATGTTCACCACATTTATGAGCAACTCATTTTTCCACTTTAGAGGTGCTGTTAAAGAAACATGAAGCACCCTGCCCAATATTAACTCTGATATTGTCACCACCCACACCAAGCTATTCCCACTGTTCTTCACCCACCCACCCATTTATTCCTAACACACAAAATAATAGACCAGTCCTACCATTATGTCAGAGTTATTAGGTTCCTTTTATCTCCATATGCTACCCTCAAATTTGATGCAGTCAGTTTCACTGCAATGCTATGAGAGATGGTAAGTACTGTTATCTCCTGCAATATTCAGCAGTTATCTGTTTTAAGTAAAACACATTTGATGCTTCAGATACCAAAAAGCAAAAATTTTACTTATAAACTGAGTTCATGCATAAAATGTATGTAATACATTTTGTAACTTCACTACCTATCTTTATTTTACATTAAGGTTCCTTACAGCATTAGACTTGTTTCCTCTGTGATATATCAAGACGCAATGGTCCGTTAACTAATCAGGTGAATACAAATAATCAAAAACACATACTGCTGTAGACCCTCCTTACAGTAAAGAAAGATGAAAATCTTTAAAATAGTACACACACACACACACATATACACACCCAGCAATGATGCACTACTGGAAAAATTATAACTAAAAGCTTCTGGCCAAAGTAAGGAATAGCAAAACCAAAGAAGTTTGACTGAGAAGTTAAAACCAGGCCAATCTACCACTGATAATTTAAATGAAACAGTTAAACTGCTGCAGTAGTTCACTTGATCACACTTTAATAAGAAATGAAAATGTTGTGTGTGTTACATGAAGACATTCATTTTCAAAATAAAGCAAATAATTAGTTCAGAGATTAACTAATCTCAAATGACTCCGTTACTACTTACACCTGCTCCATTAAAACCAAGAATTATCCTCTATCTATAGACAGACAGATATCTATATCTGTGTGTGTGTGTGTGTGTGTGTGTGTGTGTGTGTGTGTGTGTGTGTTATATATATACACACACACACACACACACACATATACATATATATGGATTCACTTTACAAGCTGGAGATACTGAAATATCAAATTTCAGTATCTTGAGACCGTAAAGTCAAAAATGCAGATAAGCGAAAGTACAAAACATCAAGACTTAAAACAATGAAATCTCAAAACATCGAAAATCGTGGTTTGCGGACATGTTTATTTAGTATATGTGCTGCAAATAGTTTCCGTCACCATCTGAACTCCTTGTCACCATCCACATAGAAATAGTGCTCCATCCTGTACTCGTAACACCTGTCAGCAGTTAGAAGAGTATGCAGACAACACCGCAGTGTGCAACAATGAAATACCACAAACAAATATATTCAACGGACATCTGTCACATTTTCAAAACACAGGAAATAGCTCTCAAGATCCCCACTGCATCATACGATCCTTAGTGCTGTAAAATATGCTCAAATTGGGTATGTCTCTGGATCACTTGTCTCCTTTTAGGTGAAGGCGGGCACCCACAAGCCATCTGGACCTGTAGTTCCTCTGCCTGATCTTATTCCTTGGCCAGAGTCGACATCAGCATAGACAAATCCATGGCTTTGGCAACCAATAAACATTTGAGTCTCCGGTGCCAAGACTCCAGGGAATACTGCATCTGGGGCAGAAAGAAGGCATTCAGTTCGTACACATTCCAAAATTGTATAGGGAAGAGGGGTGGGAACCTGCAGTGTGCTGTAGTTCTTGTACTGAACTTTCTCAATTTGCCAAGGACATACCAGTCTGAGAAGTACTTTATTAACTCCCTTCCCTCTGGAGGGAAAGACTCCCGCAGCAGTGTAAATGCTGGTAACACCTCCTCCTTGGGTAAGAAAGCCAATGACACTAGACACTTAACTGACAGATGGAGCTCATAGTATTATAGAGGGAAAATAAGCCCAATTGTTGTACTTTCAGCCAGATATTCTGAACAAAGTGGAACATGCAACCCATACTTCTTACACCGTTGATATTGGATTTAATATTCTTGATGACTGCTATTTCAAAATCTGAAAGTGCAAAATGTAGACAGGTTTCAAAGACATGCTCTGCAAGGAGCTGAAACATGCAGTGCCTTCAAAGATTTCTTATTCATGAGACACTATAGTAATGGTACAGATTTGCTGTAGCCACCATATTTCACAAGTCCATGTATATTATATACAGCTGACAACAGATGATATCCTTATAGAAGAACATGCTGCAGCCAAATAGCAGCCCTGCTGAGGTGGTAAAGGTTATTGACAGTTGTAAGGACTATAACTATATTGTCTGTGCTAGCATCCATAATCCTCTTCTCAATAAATACCCCCATTTTTGTGGGGAACTGGTGTACCTCTATATCCTGGAGCTGCAGACCTAGTATATTTTCTTCTTACCTTTCCCACTTGCTGTAACAGGGCTTTTCGGGACGGTAGATTAGGGATTATATCTATGGCCATGGAAGCTAAGGCATCATCTACTAGCAAACATGGAGTGTCCCATGAAACCACTACTTTATGTCTTAGTTCAAAGCAGGGCTTATAACTTGCCACCTCGGTCGTATCGCCTACATGATTATGCTGCACTGTTTTTATTAACTCCACTGTTTTTATTAACTCCTCTCCAGTAACACAAGTTATTGTGACTGCCCTACCTTTACATTGTTGTGTAGCTTTCCACTTGCAACACCAGTAGTTTCTATTCTTTAAGGCTCTTTTCAGGTTCATAATATATCCCTCTAATAACAGCACTGGTTTTCCTTTCTGAGATACAGCAGTGGTTTCGTAAATCGTGCCTAAACTTCCCAGCACAAAATATTCCATGTCAGCCATTCTGCCTGCTGGGTTTCGCAGGCCTAGCTAATGCTGGTACTCACTACTTATAAAGGGATCATTCGGAAGGAATGTGATTCAGTTATATGGTCTACAATTAAATGCAGTTTCGCTTTTCTGCATTTTCGACTTTACGGTCTTGAGATACTGAAATTCGATATTTCAGTATCTCGAGCTTGTAAAGTAAATATATATATATATATATATATATACATATACACACACACACACACACACACACACACACGAAGATATATATATATGTATATATACAGTAGCGCTACAGAATCCTGAAAGCCCAAAATTCTGAAGACCAAAACATCGAAAGTTCAAAATACTGAAAACTTAAAATATTGAAAATGTTGTAATCCTGTGTGTTTTCAGTATTTTGAACTTTCAAGATTTTGGTCTCAGGATTTTCGGCTTCAGGATTCTGTAGCAATCCCATATATAAATTGGGTCTATATCATAACTTCGAAGTAGTAAAATGTCGAACGTTAAAACATCGAACCCACAACATCGAATGATGAAAATAGTGAAGCCCTGAAACATTACCTAGGGCAGGATTTCGGTGAGCTGTTCCGTGGCTTCACTATTTCCTCCACTGTGGTGTGAGAGTTATGGACCTTAGGGTTAGGGTGCGGGTTAAGGTAAGTGGATAGTTAGTAATGTACGTATGGTGTAGTGTAGGGATGGGTTGTGTTACATGTATGTGTGTGTATTAATTGCTTTGTTTGTGTATAGTTTCGTAGGGCATGTGTGCGATAGTTACGGACCTTAGGGTTAGGCTTAAGGTAAGTGGATAGTTAGTAATGTATGTATGGTTTAGTGTGGGGTTGGGTTTTGTTAACTGTATGTGTGTGGTTTATTTATTTTGGTGTGGTTGTGTTATGTGTATGGGGTTCAGGCGCCTAGGCAGCGAAACATTTCCCTGTGGTACATTTGACTGGGGACACATGGCTGAAGTGACATTCAGCTGCAGAGAAATATGACTGTTTGCAAATTCCCTGTGGGCAAAGAGAAGCATACACTGCCATGCCCACAGCTTTAATAACCAAATGCAAAGTGGGAAAACAATGGCCATGGTCCCCAAGGGAACATGAGACAGCAGGCAATATGGTAAGCATCAGCAGCAGGCTGGCCAGAGGGCATACCAGTGGCAGTAAAAATGCAGTGTGCAATGGACAGTGCCTTTATAATTGGAGTGTGTGGACCACTATCCCCTTCACAGTGTCTAGGAAACATTACCTAAAATGCATACTGGAGCATAAATGTGACTACAGTAGCTTGCAAGATTTCCTCCACGCTGTAGCACACTTCTACATGTTGTAGTTATATAAGTATGTACTGTACACTGAGCACAACAGTCATTACTTCTTCTGCTGCCAGGCATTTGGCTATTAAAGCTGTGGGCATGGCAGTGTGTGCTTCTCTTTGCCCACAGGGAATTTGCAAACAGCCATTTTTCTCTGCAGCTGAATGTCACTTCAGCCATGTGTCCCCAGTCAAATGTACCACAGGGAAATGTCTCGCTGCCTAGGTGCCTGAACCCATGTGTATGTTTCTCGGTACAGCAAATTTTTTCCCTGGGAAAAAAATTCGCTATTCTGACCGTTCGATGTTATCAATATTCGAAATTTCAACTTCGAACATTTAAGTGTTCCATATTTTGGAATTTCTAATATATTTTATAGACCCATATAAATTTACCCTTTTCCCCATTGTAGTGCGATCTCAGAGTTGGTATATATAATGTAAAAAAGGTAGATGTTTATGTTTTTTTTTTTTTTTTTTGAAGTTTGAGTTTTCAGGAACTCAATCATATGATCTCGACCATATGAATTTTGAGTTTATGAAAACTCGATCTTCTGACACACACACATATATATATATATATATATATATATATATATATATATATAATGCCACGCACCTTAGAAACCTACATTTAAGTCAACAAGCAACATCTGAGGAGATTCTTTACTTCTGTAGTTGGCAATTTTGCCAAACCTGCCACCAGACAATCAATGCTGCTACTTTTGACTTATATGCAATGTGCAGACAATGTAATTCAAAAATAAAAAAAAAATGAAATTTACTGCTAAAGACTAAACAACTTGGTCTATAATTCAAGTTATAAATATTTGCTAGAGTTTACTGCACTACGGAAAATTCATTTCTATCAAGTATTTCATTTTAAAAAGAATGTCACTACTGTCGGAAAGACATTCTAACAAATGCTTCAGTGTTTGAAATCTTAGTAAATAGTGAAAATATATCTAGTGAAATATATTAGTCAAAACTAGCTGCAGTGATGTTGCTGACAGAACGTCCATGACAGCCAGTTACTCAATGGATTAATCAGTGCCAATGCTCTGGGGAGCCTCAGACAATAAAAAAGATAGAAGTGACATAGGCAAATAAAGTGAAAAATGAAAACCATTACATGCTCTTTTCAAGTACAATATGATATGCTTCATGTCCACAGTGTTACCAAGTATTAACAGTACATAAAATGAAAATCTTAAATTTACTCAATGTATGCAATGTTAAAATACCAGCAAGTGTTCATAAAGACAATTATGCATTCAAACAGCTAGCAACTGTATATTTCTGTCACTGCGATTAAAAAAAAAAAAAAAACTTCTACAGCAAAGGATCAAATATACATACTAATTTCAGTCTCTGAGAAGGGATTTTCTTCACGTCTATGGGGGATCGTTCTGCTACACTAACAAATCGAACTTCTGGAACTGCAATTGCACAGATGACATGAATCCACCTTTAAAACAGAAAAGCCTTAAGTAAATATGACTACAAATCAGCTACATTTATATGTACCAATAATTTATATTATATAAATTAATAACCTATGTGAAGTATCCTGCCAAGGAAACCATACATGTTCACCCAGCATACCAAAGCTTGGGCACCTTCATATCATGCCTTATGCCAAACATATAAGAAGAAGTTATGTACTCACCATAACGTTCCATCTGAGTAGGTAACTTCATTTGTCAGCAACCTGTGGGTATCGGATACAACCTTGGATCCGAGCGGGCAGCTTTCCAAGCTAAAGATCCAAGCTCTCAGCTCCTCCCCCTTACCCATAATACCCTGCTACCTCCCTCCAGTCCTCAGATCGAGTTTGCCAAATATGCACCCAAAAAAACAAAAAACAATCTAAGACACTCAAAAGAGGAACACTAACCTGATGCATGAGAAAGCTAAACCTTCCGTCATAGATATAACCATGAAACAGGCTAGGGGGAAGGAGGGGGGGTCGGTTGCTGACAAATGAAGTTACCTACTCAGATGGAACGTTATGGTGGGTACATAACTTCTTAATCTGAAGTAGTTAACTTCATTTGATCAGCAACCTGTGGGACAGAGTCCCCAGCTAACAAAAACCTTGGGCGGTCCTCAAGGAAGGATATTCCGGAACACTGCGGAGCCAAATGCTGCCCTACCTCTGGATATCAGATCCAACTTATAATAAGAAATGAAGGTATGAGAAGAGGACCAAGTAACTGTTGAGCAGATGTCATCTAGAGGTACTTTTGACCAGAATGCTGCATAAGTAACCATAGAACGGGTAGAGTGGGCATGAACCCCCAAGGGTTCAGGGCGGCCGGAAGCTAAATAAGCGTGCATGATGCAGTGTGAAATCCATCTGGCTAAGGTAACTTTCGTAATAGGCATTCCCAAAGATGGCTTAGCAAAAGACACAAAGAACTGATCTCATTTCCGAGTAGTCGCTGTCCTGTGCAAGTAAAAGCACAATTGTCTGTGCACATCCAATAAATGTAACCTGTATTCCCTTTTGTTCTGAAAGTTGGGGAAGAAAACAGGCAAGTTAATGGTTTGGTTGATACTGGATTCGGAGGCCACCTTAGGCAAGAATGAAGGGTTAGTCCTGAGAGACACTCTGTCCTTATGGAAGACCAGATACGGGGGGTTTCATACAAAGGGCTTGAAGTTCAGATACCCTTCTGGCTGAAGTAATTGCAATCAGGAAGGCCTTTTTCCAAGATAAGAATTTTAACTTGACCGAAGCTGCCAGTTCAAAGGGTGGGCCTGTCAGTGCCTGAAGAACCAAGGTTAAGTCCCATGGGGGAACCACATTCTTGACCGGAGGTCTCAATAGAAAGGTGCCTTTCAAAAAGGTTTTGCATATCTTAACGGATGCTAAGGGACCAAGCCTATCCCTTATGTGGAAATGGCTGCCATTTGGACTTTGACTGTAGAAGCACTGGCTCCTTGGTGGAAAATATGGGACAGGAATTCAAGAACCGTTGGAATGGGAGCAGTAAAGGGGTCTAAATCCCTATGTTTGGCCCACATGGAAAAACGCTTCCATTTACTTCTGTAGATCTTCCTGGTCGAAGGCTTATGCACCACCACCAGAATAGATTTCACGGGAGACCTATCTATTAGTGGAACTGGATTAACCAAGCCATGAGCTTGAGGTCAGCCAGGTGTGGAGGTTGTAATCCCGCAGGATGAGAGATCAGATCCAGAATGGGATCTAAGATCCAAGGAGGAGCTACGCTGTGAGACCGCAGGTAAGGGAACCAGATCTGGCAAGGCCAGAATGGGGCTATGAGGATTATCTTGCTCCCCAACCGATGAGCTTTCTCCAGAAATGTTGTCATTAGCGGAAGAGGAGGATAAGCATAAAGAAGACCGGGGGGTCAAGCATGAACCAGAGCATCTCTGGGGCTCTCCCCTGTTGGGGGAATTAGAGCGAAAAACTCGCTGCATTTTGCGTTTGAAGGAGAAACGAAAAGATCGCAGCAAGGTTGACCCCATCTGAGGAAGATCTGATTCGCTACTTATGGGTTTAGAGACCACTCGTAAGGTGTGAGGATCGAGCGACTCAGCTTGTCCGCTAGAATGTTGGACTGACCCGGAATGTGCTTTGCTATCAGAAAGCGGTTGGTGGAAATTGCCCATTCCCAAACTCTTATAGCCTCTCGACAAAAAGGGTAAGATCTGGTTCCTCCCTGTTTGTTGATGTACCAGACTACTGCCATGTTGTCTGTCTGAATTGCAATAGTCCCCAGAGGAAGAAGGTCTTGAAGGGCTTGCAACGTTAGACGCACCACTCTCATCTCCAGGACATTGATATGCAGAACGGTCTCTAAAGGGGTCCATGTGCCTTGTACGGTTCTGCCCATGGAATGCCCCCCCCCACCCGAGGTGGGAAGCGTCCATGGTAGCGTGGCTTGGGGTTGAGGCATCACAAACGGTCTCCCTTCCCTCAGCTCTCGGGAATGGAGCCACCAAAGAAGGGAGTTCCTGCAAACCTTGCTTAGGGGAACTGGAAAATCCAATGGGTGAAGGAGGAGAGACCACTGAACCTGAAGAGTCCATTGAAGAACTCTCATGTGCAATTGTGCCAGAGGTGAAAGGCTGATGGCTGCCGCCATGGAACCTTGGGCTCTCAGGACCAATTCTGCAGGCAGGGCTGGGGACTGTAGAAGCGCTATTACATGGAGTGACAAGTTGCGCAACCTGTCCGCTGTTAGAAAGGCTTTGGACTGGAGCGTATTTATCCTGGCCCCTATGAAATCCAGAACTTGCATAGGATGAAGAGACGACTTCTGAAAATTTATGGTAATGCCTAGATGCTGGGTCAAGGATAAGGAATAATCCCTGGTGGAGCAGAGCAGATGCCTGGTGGGGGCAGTGAGGAGCCAGTCGTCTAGGTACGGAAAGACCTGAATTCCCTGAAGTCTCAGGTGTGCTGCTACAACTGCCATGACCTTGGTGAACACATTGGGGGCTGTGGTGAGGCCGATCGGGAGAACCCTGAACTGAAAATGACTGGCTCCTAGCTGAAAGCGGAGAAACCTCCTGGACCGTCTGTGCATGAGAATGTGGTAGTACGCATCCTTGAGGTCAATGGAGCACATCCAGCCGCTCTCCTGTAGAAGAGGGAGAACAGATTGCAGAGTGACCATCCAGATTTTCTCTTTGGCAATGAACAGGTTTAGAGTTGACAGGTCGAGAAATGGCCTTAAGTCCCCCGTCTTTTTTGGCACCAAAAAAAACCTGGAGTAATTGCCTAACCCGGATTGCTCTGGGGGAACGTGCTGGATGACCCTTTTTTCTAGCAACTTCTTTATTTCTGAAGCCGCCGCTTCCCTCTGTTTGGGGGGGATATCGGGGAGGCGCTTTGTTGGTGGGGGAAGATTCAGAAAGGGGATATGTAACCTCTGGATATTATTCAGAGCACCCAACGATCTGCAGTAATGGACTCCCAACTTTGTAGGTGCTCCGAAAACCGCTACAGAGAAGGACAGCTGGGCAAGCCCTCAGGGCTGCTGCGCGGTTCGGTCCGAGAAAGGTTCTCTGGACCCGAAATTCTTCATCCCCCCCTCTGCCTCTGGGCCGGCGTCTACCTTGTCCTCCTCTGCCTCTGAAGGACGAAGGGTCCGGAGCAGGACGGGACTGCTGGGACTTCTGGAACCACATCTTCTTTTGTCCTCTCTGGTTCCTTGAGAAGGACCTTTGAGGATTCGAGAAGCGGATCCCGACGCCAGACAGAGTCTTCCCGTCTTTCTCGCTCTGGAGCAGCGTGTCACGGACGGTTTTGGCGAACAGCATAGAACCGTCAAAGGGAGCATTCGCGAAGGACGTCTTGAAGGGTTCCGCAAAGTCGCAAAGGCGAAGCCAGGCATGGCGCCGCAAGGTGACCCCTGCCCCACTGGCTCTAGCCACTCCCTCCATGGCATGGGAGAGAAGCCGCATGGAAGTGTTAGAAATTGACCTTAGAGTGGCCATGCGAGCAAAGAAGGTCCGTTTGTCCTTGGCCGCCATGGACTCTGGGGGAGCTCCAGCATATTCTTTTATCAGATCCCACTGGAGTCTAATGACGTGTGCCAGATAATTCAGCGCCCTTATAGAAAAGGTGGCTGAAGCAAACATCCGCTTTCCAATACGGTCCATTGTCCGAGACTCCTTATCAGGAGGATGGACAGAGGAACTTTCATGCGCTAGCTCCTTCTTGGTGGCAGCCGCCAACAAAATGGCATCTACTGGGAAACCTTTATTCCATGCCGTTTTGTCAGGGGGAGGACTAAGTATCTTGCCCAGTCTTCTAGGGATTGGCTCCACAGTGTCCGGCTCCTTCCAAGCCCTGGTAGTAATCAAGTCTACCAGGGAATCAGCCGGGAGAGACACCCAAGAGGTAGATGAGCCTGCGTCGAACGCCTCCAGAAACACAGACTCATCCGAGTAAGGTTTTTGGGCTGACCACCCCCCTCTAATACGCAGCATTTTCATAATGTTCCCAAATGAGACGTCTTAAGGGGGTGACCTTGGGGAACCTTCCCCTTCCTCTAAGTCCATGTCCTCCGTAAGAGACTCGGGGGAGTCCAAGTGCCTCTTCTTGCACTTTCGTTTGTGAGGGACCTCCTCGGAGGGACTGTCCAAGGAGGCCTCACCAACGGGGTCCTGTTCCCCTACAGGAACCAACTGGCGCGCCGGCGCAGGCTGTCCCTGGGGCCGGACGATGGAAGACAGGCCCAAATGCGAGGGAGTGAGGGGTGGATCCGCAGCCCGGACCAGGGACCTGGAACTCCTCGACAGCACCCTCTCCACCACGTCAAAAGCCGAGGGCGAACCACTCTCCCCTGGCTCCGAGAGTAGCCCTCTCGGCTCCGGACTCTCCCCTGGCTCCGAGGGTAGCCCCCTCGGCTCCAACGTGAGGACCGTGGTCAGAGCCGATGCGATCGGACCCGAAAGGGGAGTGTGCTCCGACCGAAATGGAGCCGAAGACACACTGATCCCTGCGGATCCGAAGCTCGGCTCTCGGCCCCGAGATGTCGGATCAGACATGCTCGAGGGTATGGTCGGCGTTGAAGTAGCCACCACTGTAGGCGCCGACTCCCCGGCTCTGAGACGGCTCGGATCCAAAGACTCCAAAACCCGATAGTGAATCAGAGAAGGAGCAATTGGGGCAAAGAAAGGGGCCGAGCTCCCCCCAGAGGGGGGGGAAGGCACGAGCACCCCCATCTGCATTTGGGCCTGCAGGAATCGACGCATCATCCAGTCCATATCAGCGTCAGACATACTCCTATTCGACCTTGAAGAGGTCGTCGAGGCCGGCTGGGAAGGCTGCCTAGATGACCTCGAGGGAGACCGGGACACCTCCTCTGGCTCCGGAGAAAAGCGGGGAGAATGGAGCCGAGGGGGGGGGGAGAACTGGAGACCCTCCTGGGAGAGCCAACTAATTTAGCAGGCGGAGCAGAAGGATGAGATTCTGCCCGCCGCTTGTGGCTCTTATGCCGGTCCTTATCCCTATGCCTCTTCTCTTTGAAGGAGGAGGAGAAGAAGGAGGTTGAGTCCCTGCCAGGGGAGGGGGAGCTGAAGGTTGGACAGCCGCAGCTGCGACTGGTGCCGCTGAGGGAGAGGAGGAAGAAGAATTTGCGGGCAACAGTCCCGCCAGGATTAACTTATTCTTCCTATACCTCACAGCCTGGGGGTTAAAGGCTGCGCACACTTGGCAGCCCGAAGACAAGTGGGCCACCCCCAGGCAGAGAATGCACCGAGTGTGGCCATCTGCTGGGGACAGCTTATGACCACACTCAGTGCATTTAGAAAAAATGGCCTTAGGCCCCTCAGCCATCGCATGTTGAAACGTGCCCACGCACACAGAGAAAGGGGAGGGAAAAAAGCTAAATATTTACACTAAGTACTACAAAAAAATACCAAAAAATACAGAGACAGAACTCTAAGGGCCTACTACACTTGCACACCAAAAAAACTTTGTGAAAAAGTTTTAAATACTCTCACCAACGCCAAGAGCTTGTCACTTAAGCTGTCAGAAGCCGCGGCAAACGAGATCTGAGGACTGGAGGGAGGTAGCAGAGTATTATGGGTAAGGGGGAGGAGCTGAGAGCTCGGATCTTTTCACTTGGAAAGCTGCCGGCTCGGATCCGAGGTCGGATCCAATACCCACAGGCTGCTGATCAAATGAAGTTAACTAAGAGAATGTGATGCTGTACATAAGGGATGCATGGACCCAAAATATCCCTAGACTTTCTTGCCACAGACCAACAAAGTGGTTAGGCAATATAATGAGGAAATGGATGTATATGACAACTAGAAGAGAAGGGAAGGAAAGGAATGGATTCCCACCTTGTCTAGAAGAAAAGGGGGAAAGGAGGGTGGGTGCTAATACTGCAACAGTGATCCAGTCAGACATCACCTATTATGTCAAGTCCTTACACAGGACACCTGGTGTCAAAGTCAATTGCCTCAAGCTAAATGCCAAAAAATGCATAGTCATCCCATTTGGGAAAAACAAAACACCCACTAATTACCACACAAGTGGCAGCCCCCTTAATACAGAATAGGTAATAAGAGATCTGGAGACCCAGAGAGATAGTAATCCCTCCTTTGACAATCATATTGGCAAAGTAGTTAGGAAATCCTTCTATGTGGTCCATCTAATTATTAAAGGGTTCGCATCTAGAAATAAAGAGGTTATAGTGCTCCTCTACTCGTCACTCATTAGACCCATCATAGAGTACAATGCCCCATTTGGGATGTACCTCACAAGACACTTCCAACAGCTGGAAAGAAAACAAAAGTACCTCACCAAGAGGATTACTGGTCTCAAACATATGTCCATTGCAGCCCGACTGAAAAAACTCCGGCTGTACTCAGTGGCATATCGCTTACTCAGAGGTGATCTATGCCTGACTTACAAAGCCATGTCCAACTCAGAATTGATGGACATGCTCCACCTAAAGAAATCCAAGTCACTGCGAGCCATGCACTCTAGTGAGCTAAACCTCACCACAACAATAAATAGAACATGCTGGAGGGATAGATTCCTGTCACAGAGACTCCCCATGTTTTGGAACAAAATTCCAAATTACATCAGGCAGAGACCCTCACTAACACTCTTCAAGAGAAACCTTGACGAGTGGATGGGTAAGAGAAAATACACCCCCTGGGATCACTTCATTGGCTCTGCTTGACAGAGGATCAGTTAATTAATCACACTCTGGCTAGGCTTATAAATGCCCTTGGGCAGATAGCCTAGTACCTACCTATGAACCTAAGTGTACCATGTCCTTTCATGTTCATAATTACAGTATTAGTTACCTATGGGAATATTCAATTGCAGGTGGAGGACTGAGGAGCTGAGCTGGAGTCCAGAATGCCCAGGAGGATAGACAGACCTATGCCAGCTCAGGATATGGAGAAGGCATCAATTTTGTAATGTTTAGTAAATGTGCAAATGGAAGTCCAAGAGGCTGCCTCTAATTAGAATTTGTTTTTAAACCTTTGAAAAGGGCAACAGCTCTGGTAGATTAGGCTTTTGTCTGACACTGAAGGTTTTTCCCATAGAAAGAATAACAAAAGGAAATAGCAACAGAGATCCAGCCAGATATCATTTGCTAAGTGACTAAGAGTCCCCCCACCTGAAAGAAACAAAAAAGTTGATTAGATTTTCTAAAAAGTTTGGTCTTGTACAGATACAATCTGAACTGCCTATGAACATGTAAAGAATGCAAGATTATTTCTCCCTTAATAAGAAAAGAAAGAAAGGTATGCAGGTTGATGGACTGGTTCAGAGGCAGTTCATTTACCACTTTAGACTTGAAAGAAGAGCTTGTTCTGAGGGAGATCATGTCCTTTTGAAAAATGAGAAAAGGAAGAGAAGCGATAAGGCCTTCTATCTTTTAAACTGTCTTAGATGAAGGAATAACTACCAATAAGACTTTTAAGTACAAAATTTTAAACAGGAAAATAAGGCAGGTGCAAAAGTAGGGTTAGTCAGTTTTCCAAGAACATAATTCAGGTCGCAAGGAAGAGTAGATGATCTTAGTGACCTCAAAAATGTATGGAAAGAGGTAGATATAAAGGTAGACACATGGAAATTGTTGAAAAATGTGCTAGAGGAATATGCCAGTCCTGAGCTGAGCTGCTCACACATATAAGAAATGAATGACAAGAATACACATTTGGTAAGAGTCCTGTTTTTTTCCCCTTCATTTACCACCAAATAGCAAGTCTTTTCCATTTGGAAACATAAGATTTTCTTGTTGCAGGTTTTCTAGCCTCCTGTAATTGCTGCAGCACTTCCACAGAGAAGAGGTGCCTGACTGGAATAAAAATCCAATTATCAAAAGTGTCAGCATCAGGATTTATAGTACTGAATGAATGAGAGGACCATTGTGTTGTGTGAACAGGTCCATCCTGTGAGGTAACTTGTGATGATTTTTCTTAGCCAAGCGAAATGGAACAGAGAACAAGAGCTGCATGGGCCAAAACGGGAGGGCACCAACTAGACTCTTGGGTCTTCCATTTTAATTTTGAACTTATTTTTTGGGATTAGGGGAAGAGGGGAGGGAAAACATACAAGAATCTCCCCTTCCATAAGAAAAATATGATGTCCATCCTCTAAGTCCATGGGCATGGTACCCTGAACAGAATAGTTTGAGCTATTTATTTAGAGTGGAGGTAAGGAGAACTATTTGGGAAGTACCCCAAAGATGGACAATCTGCAGGAAAATCTCTCTATTCAATAGCAATTCATAAGGATCTGTCCAGGATCTGCTCCAGTAAACCATCACAGTGTTCCTCTCTAAGGAAATGCGGACTGCTTGAATGGAGAGGTTGCACTGAATAACTATGCCATTCACAAACACGGCAAATCTGCAGAAGCTATACCATTTTCTTCTGAACAGCTTGCTAATGTACCATACAAAACTGACATTGTCTGTTAGAACTTGGAGAAGTACTGGAGTTCAAAGTTGGTGAAGTTCCTAAACAGCAGGGATTAGGGCTTTCATTTTTTTTAACATTTAACTTATCTCTCCTGTCCTGCTTTGACCGAACTCCATGGACTTTTATGCTCTTAAAACATGCTATCTGAAATAGGTATGAAACATTTGTGAAAAGTTCCTGGCAAGGGGTGAAGCCAGAAAACCCACTCATGGAATGAGTGATATGTTGCTGATTCACAAAAGAAGTTCCTTCTTGATGAAAGACAAGAGAGGGATTGGGAAGTTCAGGTTGTAAACATGTTGTGCCCAAATGGCCTTGAGGTACCATTTCTTCTTCCTCATGTGCAGTATGGCAAAATATCTCTTGCTGAGGTCATATCTAAGTGAAGAAAGGACTGGAAGTTCACAATGAGGAATTTAATCTTCTCTTGAAGAAAGAATGCTGTCATGGAAATGGTATTGAAATGGCAGCCAAGAAACACATAAATCCTGAGTTGGAAGACCAACAGACTTTTTCAAGTTTATTGTGAAACTCAGACAAAAAGAAATAGATACGGCAAAGATGAGATCTGAAGGAAGCTTGTCCATTTAAGATGCTTGGAGAAATAGGTCATTTAGACAGGGGTAGATATATATCCCTGAAGCCTGCAAAAAAGCAATAATGGTTGATAGGTATTTTGTGAACTCCCTTAGGACAGTAGAAAGACCACAGGGCAAAGCAGAAAATTCAAAATGAAGCTGTACGGCACAGAATCTCAAGATCCATCTATGGTCTGGGTGAACTGAAATATTCAGATATGTGTCTTTTATGTCCAGGGCAAGCAAGAAGTCTTGAGAAAGGATCACTGGAAGAATTCTGAATTTTGGGAACATTAAGATGATAATGAGAACTGACAAATCCAAATGGGTCTCCAGTTGCCCTCTTTCCTAGGAACTAAGAAAAGTTTTGGGTAAACTCCTTTTTCTGCTGGAGGAGAGGAACTAATTACATAATCCCATGACAAAACAACTCTTCCAGAATGGACAAGATTAAATGTCATTGGTGTGGGGGGTACTTATGAAATACTTGAATTGGTTGCAGAAAGCAGTCAAAACACTAACTCTCTTCAGTGATGTTGAGGACCCATCTGCCTGAAGGTAAAAGTTTCTAAGGAGGAAGGGAAAGGTAAAAGCTTCTTTGACTGGGGGCAGGGTAAGGAGTAAATACTGATTGTCACAAATTGGAAGAGTAATCTAGAAATTAACTCTTTTCTGTAACATATTATTTTGTTTTGTATTGAAATTTCATTTTAGAGAACTTTTGACCCTTTTATTGGGTTTAATGTTCCATACAATGCTTTTGGAATTTGGGAATGGAGAACAGAAAATCTTTTAAAAATCTTGCGAGGTCTTAACTCTCTCTCTTTCATTCTCTCTCTTGTCGCACATTTCTGAAAAAATCAGCTTCAGCAGGACCAAAATGACTCTCCCTATGCAGAAGGACATCCAATAACTGAGACTTGACATCCACTGGAAAAGACTGTAATCTCAGCCAAGAATATCTCCTTAACACAGAACCAATAGTTGCAACTCTGGAAAAAAAGCACCAGCTGCATCATAACTGCATTTAATGGAATGCCTGACAACTTGGAT